>NC_133326.1:684770260-684888393 GCF_042186555.1 Aquarana catesbeiana
ATTTGGCCCGCCCCTGACGTTCTTTTTGTTTACGCATATAACCCGCCCTTGACTCTACGCACAGAACGTACGTACGACACGTGCACAAGGCCCCTCTTTATACACTACGCATGTGTGAAACTCCGCCTGCGTCGCCCGCCCCTGACGTTCAATTTTAACTCATGTTCTCCGCCCCTTAATTCTACGCACAGAACGTACGTACGACACGTGCGCAAGGCCCCTCTTTATACACTACGCATGTGTGAAACTCCGCCTGCGTCGCCCGCCCCTGACGTTCAATTTTAACTCATGTTCTCCGCCCCTTAATTTTACGCACAGAACGTACGTACGACACGTGCGCAAGGCCCCTCTTTATACACTACGCATGTGTGAAACTCCGCCTGTGTCGCCCGCCCCTGACGTTCGATTTTAACTCATGTTCTCCGCCCATTTTTAGTTACGGCGTGTAGTGGGGTGAATAATGGTGGAGACACATGACATGTTTACTACCTCAGGTAGCGAAAAAAGCCCGGAGGCCGGAACGTCAAGATCTGTGAGGCCTAGATTTAAGGCCTCCAATATGTCCTTTGAAGAGATGGTGGAGATGGTGGCCATTCTTAAAAAAAAGGACTATGATGGGAAGTATGGGCCGTACGCCCGGCCAAATTTGCGCAAGGCCAAAATAATGGCGAAGGTGGTGGACACTTTACAGGCTTATTTTGGGGTACAGCGCTCCAAGGATCAAATTAGAAAAAGATGGTCTGACCTGAAACTCAGGGAGCCGGATCAGTACAGACGGATCCGTAAAGTGCTGCAAAAAAGTAAGTACCTGTGTTTTCATCTTGTGTTGATTACCTCGTATACCACTCCATGTGCTTTTCATTCCTATACGATTGTTTGCATCGTTTGAAACGATCTTTTGATAAACATCGTTACATATCTATATATAATATATACATATATATCTCTCTCTATATATATATATACACATATATATATATATATATATATATATATATATATATATATATATATATATATATATATATATATATATGTGTATGTATATATATATATATATATATATATATATATATGTATATATATATATATATATATATATATATATATATATATAGATATATATATATATATATATCTATATATCTATATATATATATATATGTGTGTGTGTATATATATATATATATCTATATATCTATATATATATATAGATATATATATACATATGTATGTATGTATGTATATATGTATGTATATAGATATATAGGTAGATATAGATAGATATAGAATTTTTTTCTTTTTTTTTAATTAAATTAATATCTATTTTTAGATTTAGATTTTGTTTGAGATTGAAGATTTATATTTAGTTATAGATATATAGAGAGAGAGAGATCCAAAGATTTTTTGATATATTTTGATATTGATATCTAGATATCGAGATATCTATCCATCTTGATATGTCTTTAGAAATTAAAATCTTGAAGTCTACTAGGAACTCTACACAAACAGACAATTTGTACACCACTTCACTACAAATGTTTGAAGATTAGTATGTACTAAAATATCTGTGTGCTAAGTATATTAATTTTTTGCTTCACATAGGGGAAAAATCACTCAGCCAACAAGAGGAACCCAGTCCCCCCCCAGCAAAAGAACATACTTGGGAAATCAGCCCAAGCCCCACTGAGGATGTGGAGGAAGGAGAGGTGGGCGACATGGGCACCCCACCAGGTGAGTGTCTGACACACCAGCTTACGGTAATCTATGCATGGCTGCCTTTTATTTTATGTAATTTTTCTACTCTATTTTAGGTGATCTGGTTGTGCTTGAGTCAAGCAACAGCGCCACCCCCGAGGATGTTCATGAAGTATGCGACATGGGCACCCCACCAGGTCAGTGTCTGAGACACCAGCTTTATGGTAAGGTAAACTATGTGTGCATATTTCTAATATTTCAATTTTTTTTTTTCATTCCACTTTAGGTCCAAGTGACTATTTCACCACAGACAGTGCCCAACGGCTAATTGCTCAAATAATGGCCTGGAATGGGGAGATCGATCAAATGCGGAATCGGCTGGATCGTATGCAGCAGGAAATGAAGGACATGATTGATGTTTTGGGTCGAATCTAAATGCCCTTTTTTAAACCCCAAAACATCGATCATGTCCTTCATGTCCTGGTTTGCTGACCCCATTCTGGGCCTTCTCTTTATTATTTTCTGTTAAATTATATGCCTGTTTAACAACATTTAAAAAAGGAGGCCTATTTTTCAAAAAAACCAAAAAAAAAAAAATAAAAAAAGGATTTGAAAAAAGAAAAAAAACAAAAAAAAGGATTTGAAAAAAGACAAAAAAAAAAAAAAGGATTTTAAAAAAACACCAAAAAAAAAAAAAGGATTTGAAAAAAGACAAAAAAAAAAAAGGATTTTAAAAAACACCAAAAAAAAAAAAAAGGATTTGAAAAAAGACAAAAAAAAAAAAAAAAGGATTTTAAAAAACACCAAAAAAAAAAAAAGGATTTGAAAAAAGACAAAAAAAAAAGGATTTTAAAAAACACCAAAAAAAAAAAAAAGGCCTGTTTGCTGAAATCAAAATGCCCAACAAATTTTATTTTTGATTATCTAAAAATATTTAACTCTAATTATATTATTCTAAATTTATTTAATATATCTTTATATTTTTGGCTAGGAACATTTTATACTACATGCATAACTGAATGGATACCAAAGATTAAAAACATCTGCTTAGAATTAAATAAATGTGTGGTTTGTTATTTCAATGCTCAGTATCAGTTTGTTTATAAATTTCAAAAAAGTGGTTTACAGTGGCAATGGAGCTTATTTAGAAATTTACAAGGAAAATACAGTTGGCACTACAACTGCTCGACCATAACCTAGGAGAAAGCCCAAAAGAAAGGCAAGCAATAAATATAATTCAAGATTTCATCAAGATTGTTTTTATTTTAAATCTTTAGATATCCTGGCCCATTGCAATGGCCCCCCTACCCATAAAATAATTAACATATTGCTGTCTATCTTGACGGGCACTTTGGGGGGCCAAGCCAGTATGGACAGTATCCAGGCCCGTAAGATTCTCAACGATAAGTCCGGCCTCAGGCCCAACTGGCACCATATAATTTTGAGAATGTTTGTGCAAAAAGTTGTGCAGGATGCAGCACGATAAAATGATAAAATTAAGTTTGTATTCCGCCAAATTAATGGAGGTTTGAAACAGGCGGAACCGGCTGGCCAGAATCCCAAACGCATTCTCAACCACTCTTCTAGCTCTGGCCAGCCGGAAATTAAAAACCCTCTTCTCCGGGGTGAGGGTTCTTTGGGGGAATGGCCTCATGAGGTGCTTGCTCAGAGCGAAGGCTTCATCGGCAATGAAGACAAAGGGGAGTCCTTCCACGTTATCCGCATCAGGTGGCAATTCCAGGCCACCACTCTGAAGACGCTGGCAGAACTCCGTCTGGGCAAATACTCCTCCATCCGACATCCGGCCATTCTTCCCCACGTCCACATATAGAAATTCATAGTGTGCCGACACCACCGCCATTAAAACTATACTGTGGAACCCCTTATAATTAAAATAGTATGACCCCGAATGGGGTGGTGGCACAATGTGGACATGTTTCCCATCTATAGCCCCTCCACAATTGGGAAAGTCCCAACGGGTGGCAAAATGGGATGCCACAGTCTGCCATTCCTGTGGCGTTGAAGGAAACTGGGGAATCAAACAAGAAAACAAAAATCAGTAATTTTGAATCGAACATGGCAAGAAAATTATACAATTAAAAACATTATTCCACAGCATCAGTATAACATTAAATAATGTATATCTTCTGGAAGAAATAATATTGAAAGGCACACTTATCAGATTGCTCACCCCCTCTGATGGAACATTGATTACATTTTAGGGGGTGGTGAAATTACCAAAAAATATTAATTTTAGGACACACAGGGATTTATGGACTAAAAAGGCTACAAGACTGCAGTTGTCCCACTCTGCAAGTGCAGTTGCTCCCCAGCTTAAAGTAAATGAGGTAAGGTAAAAAGGCTTTCATGTTGCAAGGAGTACACAACCACATGCAAGGGCAATTAATGAAAACACTTTGTGGCTTGTATATGATTTGATGATGGAAATCAGCAGAGCTTCTGCTCATTTACTAAAGCACTGGAGCAAATGCACTTGTAGAGTGCACATGCATTTTGCAAAGTGCAACATATATTTGCTTTTTAAAAATCAACACCACAGAAGATTCTAGCAAATTATTAGGGGGGGGGGGGGGGGGGTTGAAATCAAGCTAATTATAAGCACACTATTTGGATAGAGTTTAGGGGAAACAAAATACAATGCAGCTGACTAAATACATTCAAACTGAGTAGACTAGGTGAATATGTGACCAGCATTGTATGCTGGAGAGGTTATTGAAGGCAAATATACATGCATGACAAAGAAGAACATGAAACAAATCAAGCATGCGTGAGAAGAAAAAGGGGACATTCACACTATATTACAATGATGGTAAGTAGTGTTTGAGCTAAGAAATACATTACATTATTAAAGAATAAATAAAAGAACATGTGATGCTAATAAAAGAAAAAATTCTTACCTTAATATAGTCCTTCTGCAGGACCTGGATGATGGCAGAACAGGTCTCTGGGATAATGATCCCCAGAGCCTGGGGGGAGATGCCTGTCGAGAACTTGAGGTCCTGCAGGCTTCTCCCCGTCGCCAAGTACCGCAACGTGGCAACTAGCCTCTGCTCCGGAGTGATGGCTTGCCTCATGCAGGTATCCTGCCTGCTGATATAGGGGGTCAGCAAAGCCACCAAACGGTCAAAAACGGGGTCCGTCATCCGGAGAAAGTTCCTGAAATCCTCAGGATTATTCTCACGGATCTCACGGAGCAATGGCATGTGACAGAACTGGTCACGCTGGAGCAACCAATTCTTGGTCCATGAACTCCTCCTCGCCCTGTTCATGGACTGGTCTTGGTCTGAAGAATAAACTACAACACCAAACACATACAATGCACGAGCACAACGACGAGTACGTACAGGTAACATGGCTATAAAACGGTCGGCTGGTCAGAACACACTTAACAGAATGCACTGAAGAACAGCAAGGCCTGTGAAGAACGACCTGAAAATCAGGAACGAGCGGCCAATAAAACAAAGATTTCTCAATGCCAACTGACCAAACGCACTGAAAAGCAGATACAAACCTCACAAGCACAGACTGAACAACAGTTAAAACGAACTGAAAAATACGAGTCTCACAAGCGCGAATCGTCTCTCACCAAACTTCTACTAACACGAGATAAACACGAGATTAGCAGAAGGAGCCCAAAGGGTGTCGTACGGGCTATTGAACTTCTGTTTTATAGTCTCGCCGGACTTGATGTACGTCACCGCGTACTAGGCTGTCAAACTTTTGTGTGGTCGTGTGTAGGCATGTCCGTTCGTTAGAAAGTCTGCCGCAAGTCCGCCGAAAGTCCGCAGGAAGTCTGTCGGACCGGCTGTCGGACTTTTGTAGATGAAAAGTCCGACCGTGTGTACGCGGCATAACATTAAGAAAGAGTGTTTACTTATGGTTTGTAATTCTCAAAATTATAATTGTGAAGGCTTTAAAGGCGAACGTGTATAAAAAAAGAATCAAGCTCACCTTGCCTATGTCATCAGAACTGAAAAATTCTGATGACTCCTCGTGGGCCATACCAACATTATTTACTGAAACAGAAAAAAATCATTCAATCTTTATCTGCATTGTAGATCATAGTACTTTCTGATCCTGTCCCAATTGTATGCAATCACATCTTTCCACATTAGAGATCGCAGACCACTCTGATCCTGTCTTGATAATATCAAATAACCAATCACATATCTCTACATTTAAGATCACAGATTTCTTGATCCTATGCAGATAATATCATATCAGATCTCTCCACATTATACAGTAGATCCCAACTGTGTCTGATCCTGTCCTATTATCCAATCACATACACTATATTACCAAAAGTCTTGGGACGCCTGCCTTTACACGCACATGAATTTTAATGACATCCCAGTCTTAGTCCATAGGGTTCACTATTGAGTTGGCCCACCCTTTGCAGCTATAACAGCTTCAACTCTTCTGGGAAGGCTGTCCACAAGGTTTAGGAGTGTGTCTATGGGAATGTTTGACCATTCTTCCAGAAGAGCATTTATAAGGTCAGGCACTGATGTTGGATGAGAAGCCTGCTCTTATTCATCCCAAAAGTGTTCTATCGGGTTGAGGTCAGGACTCTGTGCAGGTCAGTTAAGTTCCTCCACCCCAAACTCACTCATCCGTGTCTTTATGGTCCTTGCTTTGTGCACTGGTCCAGATCATTTAATGTAGGGGTGATTATGGTGTGGGATTGTTTTTCAGGGGTAGGGTTTGGCCCCTTATTTACAGTGAAGAGAAATCTTAAGGCGTCAGCATACCAAGACATTTTGGACAATTTCATGCTCCCAACTTTGTGGGAACAGTTTGGGGATGACCCCTTCCTGCTCCAGCATGCACAAAGCAAGGTGCATAAAGACATGGATGAGCGAATTTGAGGTGGGAGAAGTTGACTGGCCTGCACAGAGTCCTGACCTCAACTAGATAGAACACTTTTGGGGTGAATAAGAGCGGAGACTGCGAGCCAGGCCTTCTCGTCCACATCAGTGCCTGATCTCACAAATGCGCTTCTGGAAGAATGGTCAAACATTCCCATAGACACACTTCTAAACCTTGTGGACAGCCTTCCCAGAAGAGTTGAAGCTGTTATAGCTGCAAACAGTGGACCAACGCAATGCCATTAAAGTTTATGTGCGTGTAAGGCAGGTGTCCCAATACTTTTGGTAATACAGTGTATCTTCACATTATAGATCCCACTTCTGCCTGATCCTGTTCTGATAATATTCAATCACATCTCTCCACATTATAGCTTCCATCTCTGTCTGACCCCATCTTTATAGAGATATGCTGTCCTCTCATAGAATGTAATTACCCAGGATTCCAATGTCCAGGTCCTTCAAGCCCTCCTCAATATTTGGGTAAATTTCAGCTCCTCCTGTAAAATCCGCCTGGATGATCTTGGCTTTGCATCCACTCTGTTTCTCTGTAGAAGTAGAATAATAGTAGAATAAACCGGTTAAAGATCTGGGCAATTCAAAGCAAAATATATTGTATAAAATATTTAAAATAAGATATAAAAATGTGTATGCAGATGAGACTAATGAAAACCACAAATCAGGCTGATCAGTACACCTGTAGACATCAGTTGCTAAAATATACATATTTCATCATATGCTCAGTTTGAAATGGTCACATATTCATCATCAATACACTAGTATATAGCCTTTCTTTTGGCCTCTGATTGACAGCAGGCTCCACTGAGCAGGAAAGGGTTATATAGAACATCATATGTTACTTCTGTTTTCAAAGCCATTGCAGGAACAACGTTTTCCATCCATCAATGATATGCTAGGCAGCACAGAAGTCTTCAGTAGGAAAAATCTGGTAATGACACAGACCATGAGAACAATTAGTGTTTAGGATTAAAGGGTTTAGACTTTTGCTTCTTTTCAGAAATATTAGGACATTTTTTAGAAAAAAGGGCACATTTCTTTAAATGGCTGGTTCTTAAACAGGGTTGCCAGTGTCCCAGGGGGTACTTCAGATGAGCCTAGGGGGTACATCTGATGTTTCCAGGGGATACTTTAGATGGCTCCATGGGGCTACTTTAGATGGCCCTATGGGGCTACTTCTGGTAAACCTAAGAGGTACTACTAATAGGTCCAGCATGTAATTTTGATGACTCCAGGGTGTACTTCTGATGGGTCCAGGAGTCACTTCAAATGGGTCAACAATGTACTTCTGATGGGTCCAGGAGGTACTTCTGATGAGTCAAGCATATACTTCTGATGGGTCAAGCAGGTACTTCTGAGTCCAGAAGGCACTTCTGATAGGTCCAGGGAGTATTTCTGATACTTCTGATGGGTCAAGCATATACTTCTGATGGGTCAAGCAGGTACTTCTGATGAGTCCAGAAGGTACTTCTGATAGGTCCAGGGAGTATTTCTTATGGGTACAGAAGATCCTTCTGATGGGTCAAGGATGTACTTCAGATGATCCCAGGGGGTACATCTGATGTTTCCAGGGATACTTTAGATGGACCCATGGGGCTACTTCCGATGAACCTAAGAGATACTGCTGATAGGTCCAGCATGTAATTTTGATGACTCCAGGGTGTACTTCTGATAGGTCCAGGAGTCACCTCAGATGGGTCAAGGATGTACTTCTGATGGGTCAAGGATGTACTTCTAATGGGTCCAGTAGGTACTTCTGATGGGTCCAGGAGGTACTTCTGATATCCTCTCCCAGGAGGTACTTCTGATGGGTCCAGGAGGTACTTCTGATGGGTCAAGCATGTACTTCTGATGGGTCAAGCATGTACTTCTGATGGATCCAGAAGGTACTTCTGTTGGATCCAGTAAGGACTTCTCATGCGTCCAGAAGATCCTTCTGATGAGTCAAGGATGTAAGTCTGATGGGTCCAGGAGGTACTTTTGATAGGCCCAGGATAATTTTGATGGGCCCATGGGATACTTTATATAGGTCCAGAGGGTAATTCTGGGCCCAAGGGGTACTTTGGATATGCCTGGAAGCTATTTGTTGCTGTAAATTTCGCACAGCAGTGTTTTATTTTTAGGAAATAATTATATAACACATATATCAATAAACATTCCTACTTATTTAAAAAGATGATTGTTTAGTTAGGAAACATTTACACAAAATTATAGTACACATGCATGGGAAAATTTAAAGGAACTATCCACCATTTTCAACCAACTTTCAATCATAAAGAAACTCGAAGTATACCTACCACCAACAATTTCCAACCAAATCTTGAAGCAATCTATTGGCAGATGGTTGTCTTGATCCATTGACAAAATGGGCAAGGGCTAGAAACTAAGGGTTTTTTTTTCAGTCAGAGGAAAGAAAAAATCCCAATCACTGCACACAAATAAGACTCAAGTATACTATGGACAAAATTGGCTTCAGCCAGGCTGAAACCACTTTCATCCATTTATACTTGGGTCTGGTTAGCGTGTGGCGATTGGGGCTTTTTCTTTCCTCAAACTAAATGCATTGAGCCGTGATGGTCTCTTTCCAGGCCAGCGTTTTCCATTTGTGTGAGCCACCGGAATTAGTGATGGGAACTTTGGGCGGCACCTGAAGTTTTCTTAGGTTATGGTCTCAGTGTTTCTATTGCTTTCTAAGTATTTACTGGAGAGATTTTCCCTCACGTTCTATCCCAGTGACAGTTGTCACCACGGGCAGCAAGTGGATGAAAATTCTCCTCAAAGAGGACCCAAAAATCAAGAAGGGCTTCTCACTCTTCCTAGTCAGTAGATTTCTCCAGTGGACGAAACACATTTTGGGGATTGGGGATTTCCTCTCACTTCCTGTTATCATGACAGGATGGGGCATGATGAGAAACCTCTAGACAAGACCCAGAATGCAATTAAGATCAAGCAGAGGTTCAAACTCTTCCCCTATGCTATCCAAAACTCAAAATTTTACCCTTTTAAGGAAGGTAAGAAAACATTACTTTAAACCACAGAAATATTTGACCACAATGTCTTACCAATCTCTGCTGCAACATTCTTAAGCTTTTCCAGAGTCCGACTAATCAGGACAACGTTGAATCCCATCTTGGCTAACTATTGACAAGAAAAAAACGTGTGATAGGGATAACGTAAGTGAACAGAAGTACAGACTATATCAACATTATACCTCCTTAGCGTAGGACTTCCCTATTCCATCCGTAGCTCCCGTTACCACTAGGGAAGAAAAGAGAAAGGTTTATAATTTTTTTAGGTCATGTTTAGAAAGCTACAGTATGTTAACAGTTAGGCTGGGATGAATATTTGCAAAGTAAAAGGGTTGAAAGATGTACCTCTCCCAGAGAAAATACTGCACCATTCTTAGTTTGGTATGAGTTACAAGACCTAAAGTGTAGATCTTGAACCTCTTAAACAGAAATCAGGTGACCAAATATTAAACCTTTGGTCACAAGACATTCACTGTAGGGGCATAGAGCGGCATTTTCTTCAGCAAAGGCAATTTAGCAAAACCAGAACACTAAATGGCTATAGGCCATATCCTGACTATCTAAATATCCTGACTAGATGAGCTCATTGGACAGTCTGTAAAACCCATGGGTATTAATATTGCACTGCCAACTCCCTTTCTGTAGCTATAACAAACTCCATTCCTCTGGGAAGGCTTACACACAAGATTTTGGAGTATGTCTGTGGGAATTTTTGCAAATTCAGCCAAAAAAAGCATTTGTGAGGTCAGGTGCTTGTAACTAGTTTTTGTTACTACTTAGAATAAAGTACTAAGAATTCATACTCGAGAAATTGGTGCATTGTGTTACCACAGTGTACCAATATTGATGGTCAATGATATCACCTGGGATCCCCGTCAGTGTTTACATTAGCACAGTGGCATGGATCTGTCATTTAGTGATGGGATTGTGGTATGTACACATCGGCTGGCAATTGTTCTCAGTGATTGACAATCGATTTACATAACAGGATGCCGTGACTGATGTTGATTACTCTACTGGATATTGTTACTTCGGGGACATTAATGGCATACTGTACCTTAATTAACCACTTGCCTACAGGGCACTTTCACGCCCTTCCTGCCTGGCCAAATTTTCAGCTTTCAGCGCTGTCACACTTTGAATGACAATTGCGCGGTCATGCAACACTGTACCCAAATGAAATTTTATTTTGTTTCACGCTTTTTTTTTTTTGGTGGTATTTAATCACTGCTGGGTTTTTTTTTGCCAAAAAAAATGAAAAAAGACCAAAGATGTTGAAAAAAAATGTTTTTCTTAGTTTATGTCAGTAAATTTTGTAAATAAGTAATTTTTTTCCTTCACTGATGTGCGCTGATGAAGCGGCACTGAAGAGGCGGCACAGTTAAGGCGGCACTTATGGGCACCGATTAGGTGGCACTAATATGCCGCACTGATGGGCACTGATAGGTGATACTGGTGGGCAATGATAGGCTGCCTGATGGGCACTGAGAGGCAGCACTGATTTGTGTCACTGATGGACACTGATTGGTGTTGATGGGCATTGCTGGGGCTGTACTGTAATCAGGGCACGGATGATTATAGCACTGATTACCTGGACAGGTCTCCCCTGTGAGGAGATGCAGCTGATCAGCTCTCCTCGCCACACGCTCTGTCAGTGTGAGGTGAGGATAGCCAATAAATGGCACTTATTTGTTTACATGTGACACAGTCGATCACATGAGTAAAGAGCAAATTTTTACTTTTTTTACTGATCTATATGCATTGCAAGTTTATGCACCTGTGTGTACAGGCCTTTTAAAAATAATGTGCAGCATTTTGATCAGTTAAAAAAAGCCTGCCTAAAAGATGTGGCATTTTAGGCATCCTTTGTGCAAGAGGACTAAAGCCTGGCACACACTACTATTTTTTTTTTTCGTTCAAAAACTGATAGCTCTGACTTTAGTACAGCACTTTTCCCTGCTGTTGTTTTGTGTTCTGACAGGGGACTGGCCCCCGGACAGAACACCCTGGTCAGTGCTCTCAGCCATTTGCTGAGAGCGCTGATCGGGTGCCAGTTGGCTGCTGGTTTTTCAGCATGCTTGTCTGACAGAAGCCTGCCAAATGGCCAGCTTCTGTCACACCAGCTGCCTTACACAAGGGCCGAATGTTGGCCAGTTTTTATTGAACCAGCCAATGTTGGCCTGTGTGTATGTGGCTTTAGGCATCCCCCGATCATGTTATTCAAGGATTTGTGTATTTTCAAAGTAGTCCTTTAAGTCACATGAACAGACCCTATCTCAGCTAAATGGTAATTTTTAAGATTTTTTTTTTGTTTTTTCGTTGTTTGATTTCCCCCGTGGCATACTTAGCTCTCCATGCCCCCTTAATTCAACAATAGCTTACCTATTAGCCTTAAAAAATGACCAGAAAAAAAAATAGTTAGTTTTACCTCCCATAGATTTGAATGGCATTCAGTGCTAAGTTCAGGGTTTGTGAACTTCCTGCTGGGTTTACCGAAGATTGATTTATCACTAGTTCTAACCCTTCTCCAAAACTTAAAAAACATGTTTTACCTTTCCCTACACTTTAACGAGGTGAAAAAAGAGGACACGTGTTTATCTAATTCAACCTCGTAAATTATGGCAGTTTTGTGGCAAGCAAAAAATAAGTCCTTATATAAATCTGGCAGTTAGTAGGATTTATTGGCGTCACACACTATCCTTTTTTAAAGATCACAATAACTCAGAATGTTAATAAAGAACTGGAATTATTATTCGTGAGTAATTCTACACTACCTGGACTTTAACCTATCAGAATCTCCTAAATTCCTCTGGGTTAGGTTATCATTCTGGCTGAGCTTCAGGTTTGTACGCACTTCCCAGGAGAAGTGGTGTCTCTTGGATGAATGTGGGTCAAAGTGAAGCAGTATCATAGGAAGTATTTTGCCATTTGACCTACAACCTCATCTTTGCTCCATCCTTATTTTAGGTCCTTCACTGGGGAACTTATGTTTTCATCCACGAAAAGATACAATGAAGAGGGAATATGATCACTTTGTATAAATACATAAAAAATATCACAGAGCACATCTGTGTACTCAGTAGACTGGGTGCACATGCCATGGCCTAGCAATGCCCAGATGAATGCTAAAAGGTCCATCACAAATACATAAAAGGTCCATTTATGTCCACTTCCCAGGTGTAGTGGTGTCTCTCCTGGGTGAATGTGGATCACAGTGAAGCGATGTCATAATGCCATGTTATGTAAAACAAGTAGCTGCTCTGCTATTTGGTATTTACTACACTGGACCTCATCGTTGCCCCATCCTTGTCCTGGGTCCTTTACTCAGTCAATGATATTTTCACCCTGGCAAAGAGGCATTCAAGGGGGAATATGGTGGTCACCTTGTATATATACATCAAGGGTCCATCAGGGGCATTGCTAGACCATGGCATGTCCACCTGGTCTACTGAGTACCCAGATGTCCTCTGGAATATTTTTCATCATTCCAGGAATGCACATTTCCCAAGAGTAGTGGTGTCTCTCCTCGGTAGATGTGGGTCACAGTGAAGCAAAGTCATAGCGCCATGTTATGTGGTATAAGGTACTGCTTTCCTATTTTGTCTTTACTACACTGGACCTCATCTTTGCCCCATCCTTATTTTGGGCCCTTTACTAAGAAGGTGATATTTTCTTCTCTGAGAAGAGGCAATCAAGAGGTGGAATATGATCACATTGTATTAATACATAAACAGTCCACTGGGGCATTGCTAGACCATGGCACCCAGAGCATGTGCCCCAGGTCTTCTACTGAGCACCCCAGGTGCCCTATGCAATAGTTACCATCATACTAAGTATGCCCATTTCCCAGAAGTAGTGGTGTCTCTCCTAGATGAATGTGGGTCACAATGAAGCAATGTCATAGTTTTGTGTTATATAAATAAGGAATGGCTCTGCCATTTGGTCTTTACTACACTGAACCTCATCTTTGCCCTAACTTTGTTTTGGGTCATTTAATCAAAAACTGATATTTTTGTCCTGAGAAGAAGCAATCAAGGTGAGATATGGACACCTTACATAAATGCATAAAGGTCCATTAGGGGCATTGCTGGGCCCAGAGGGCATGAGCCCAAGATCTTCTACCAAGTGTCCCAGGTGTCCTCTGCAATAGTTTCTATCATCCCAAGTATGCACATTTCCAAGAAGGAGTGATGCCTCTCCTGGGTGAATTCGGGCCGCAGTAAAGCAATGTTATTAGCTATGTTGCCCTTCTATGTACTCGCTCCATTTCCAGTACATCCTTCCTGAGGACTGATGCCCAGAGCTGGACAACATACTCTAGGTGCGGCCGGACCAGAGTCTTGTAGAGCGGGAGGGAGTTTAACAGGAACACACAAGAATATACCATAATTACAACAACTAACATATACTATAAACATTACGTTAATGACACACCTGGATGACTCAGATGTCTTATTGCAGGTCAGACTTGCTGGCTCCAAGCTCAGAAGGTACAATACACAAAAACATAAGTATAAACACAGAACACCTTCAGACAATAGCAGGAGATCTACTTCCAATAAACACATTATGGCCGGGGCCCCAGACAGGTGGCTTGCTGATGATATATCAGCTATGAGTCCCAAGCTGGCAGAGACCATCATAGCCTTTTTAATAATGTCCTTTTGCATTACATAACAGAACATCTTCCTAAATGCTTGTAGCTCCCTCAAATGACAGGGCCCATAGTCGGTAGGCAAGAAGCTCGCATTCAGTCCCCTCCAAAAGTCTCTGTCCTGGGTGAGTCTATCACATCAAGAGTAGTGGTGTCTCTCCTTGGTAAATGTGGGTCACAGTAAAGCAAAGTCATAGTGGTCATAGTACCATGTTACGTGGAATAAGGAATTACTCTTTACTACACTGGGCCTTGTATTTGCTCCATCCTTGTCCTTTAACCAGGAACAAATATTTTTATCCTTGAGAAGAGGCAATCAAGGTGGAAAAAATGTGTGTCCCAGGTGTCCTCTGCAATAGTTGCCATCATCCCAAGCATGCACATTTCCCAGAAGTAGTGATGTCATAGTGCCATGTTATGTGAAATATGGAACTACTCTGCCATTTGGTCTTCACAACATTTGACCTTTTTTTTGCCCCATCCTCATCCTTTCACTATAAATTATTAATGTCAACCTTGAGAGGAGGCAAGGGGTAGGGGATAGGATCACTTTGTATAAATACATAAATGGTCCATCTGGGGCATTGGTAGACCATGACACTCAAGATACATGCCCTAGGCCTGCTACTGAGTGTCCCAGGAGTCCTCTGCAATAGTTGCAACCATCTTAAGTATGCACACTTCCCAGAAGTAGTGATGTCTCTCCTGTGTGAATTCAGGCCACAGTGAAGCAATATCATAATGCCATGTTATGTGAAATAAGGAATCTCTCTCCCATTTGGTCTTTACTACACTGGACCTTGTCTTTGCCTCATCCTTGTCCTGGGTACTTCACTCAGGAAATAATATTTTCATCTTTGAGAGGCAATAAAAGGGGGAATTTGGTCACCTTGTATAAATACATAAATGGTCCATCAGGGGTGTTGCTAGAGCACTCAGGGCACATGCCCCAGGTATTTTACTGACTGTCCCAGGCATAAGGTGTCATCTACAGTAATTGCCATCATCCCCAAAATAGTCCTTCGGTTTTGGTCATCTACTTCCATCCCCACTAGTAACTGCATTTTCTCCTTACAATTCTTTAGAATCATGTTGGGTGAATAATTATAGAACCCACAGCTTTATTAAAGTGTATCCAAACCAAAAAAAGCCCAAAAAACAAAAAAGGAATTTGTTGCAGCTTACCTATCCTTAGAGGGAGTGGCTGCATTTGTTTTATTTCTCTAAGCTTTTTTTCCCCTTTGTTTTCACCTGGTAATCCCGCCAGCAACACACATTCTGTCTAAGGGTGGCTACATTCACTCCCCCACTTCATCTACTGTATGGAGGAGCAACATAGTCACTCTTTAACAGCAACATTTTCAACCTGTGGAGGGGGATAGTATCAGTGGACTAGTAGATTTAGATGGACTTTACATAAGCAACAAATTAAAGCTTGGACTGCAGACAACACGTTTTAAGCAGTTACAGAAATTATTTCTGTTCCTTTTGGGACAAATATTTTACATAAAATCCTGCCTTCATTTCAGTCTTGCACAGTTGTACAGGCTCCTCACCTGTACTGAAATTTGTTACTTAGGGCAGCCTACATGCAAATGCTTAGGGTGCAGTAGGTGCAGTCTACTTTCTCCACTGCACAGGGCGCTCAACTGTAGCGGCATTACAGGGAAAGAGAAAGTCAAGAGGAATGTGGTTCCTCTATTGTTTCCTGGGTCACTGGGCAAGCTATCCAATTGGATGCTGCCACCCCATGTGACTCTAGTAGCCATCTTGGGTCAGGTAGAGTCTATTTAAGGCCCTGGCTCCCAAGCTTAGCTCGCATTTTGCATATGGGTAGTGCAGGGACAGGTCACCCTTCTAAAAGTTACAAGTGATTAGCGGCAGGGAGAGGTTTCAGATGAGTAGGGAAAGGATACAGACATGCCATCCTTCTTGGAAACCACCCTATTTGGGTATGGACCATCGGAGACCTACACACCACTGTAATGTCTGTGAGTGAATAAACAAAAAATGGGGTAAAGTGGCGCTACCTAATAACTTAAGGCGCATGTTATGGGATAAGGGGGCTGTACCTAGGATATAGGATGTACAGCAGAACTCGGCACCTGCTATCCCAGCCTAAAATATCACAACAAGCCCTCTAATGGGGGTAATACTAAAGAGTGTGTACAGGTATATGTGTGTAAAGGGCATGCACCCTCAAAGTAACATGTGAGTGAGCAGCTACACAAGGAGACTACCCATTGGGGTTGCCCAAAAAGTGGCCTAATAGTTCATAGTTAATAAGTGTGTGTACATGAAAGTTAAATATCAACTTAAAATGAGTATAGTAAGTGTGAACCATACAAGTGTGGGTGTAATGTGTTTTACACTAAACAAGGCACCAAAACATGCATATAGACAATCATAAAAATCTTGCAAGTGAAAAATGTGCAATAATGTTGCTTCCAGCACGCAGCAAGTAAATAGTAATGCGGAGTGAAAAAATATGCAAAAAAACATAAATAATATCAAATACTCAAAAAAAACAATAAACATAAAGTTCAAAAAAGTGTGGCGGAATTTCAAAAGTCAGAGCACCACCAGAAAAAACATGTAAGCCTGTATATATAAATGAAAAATATATAACAGTTCCCGTATAAGTAATGATCAGGCTGTGCACATGTGTATAGCAGAAACCATCAACAGGTGACTTGAGTGCTTGCAGTATCTCCAGGTGACTTGTGTGCTCCCCCTCAAGGGTCCCTACTCACCGGATCCAGTCACCCCTGCAGGGGTAGTACGCATGTAGTTACTCTCTGTTTTAGCCGGTCCAGCCAGGTGTCTGCTATATGGGTCCCAGAAGCGTCCCTTTGGCTCCAGATAAGATGGTTATGACCACAGATATATTCCTCATGTAAGAAAGAGAATGGCTCCCATAGTGTAGTATTGTAGTAATGGCGCCCTGACTTTTGGAATTCCGCCACACTTTTTTTAACTTACTAATGTATGTTTACTAAACTATGTTTATTGGTTTTTTGAGTATTTGATATTATTTATTTTTTTTGCATATTTTTTCACTCCGTATTACCATTTACTTGCTGCGTGCTGGAAGCAACATTATTGCACATTTTTCACTTGCAAGATTTTTATGATTGTCTATATGCATGTTTTGGTACCTTATTTAGTGTGGAACACTTTACACCCACACTTGTATGGTTCACACTTACTATACTCATTTTAAGTTGATATTTCACTTTCATGCACACACACTTATTAACTATGAACCATTAGGCCACTTTTTGGGCAACCCCAATGGGTAGTCACCATGTATAGCTGCTCACTCACATGTTACTTTGAGGGCGCATGCCCTTGACTCGGTTAAATTGATGATAGGCAACTCCTATCCTCATATTGATTAGTGGTTCCAAATTAATAATAAGTACTGCAGTAGGGAACAGACACAAAAGATACACTCAGCATCTTTCCAAATAACTGTTCTGCTTTATTATGACGCAATTGAAGGTTTTTATACACATGATTACGTAGGTATCACATTAATATTACAATTGTACGTTTATGGTAACAAGGGGCGTTACATAGGCAGGCTAATTCTAATCAGGACTCGAAAGAATGTAAACATGTACTGAAAACATTATTAGTGCCGTGTGCACAGTGAGGGCAGTGTGCAATACATACAAAATACAATACAATTATATACAGAAATTTCCATTACAGTCTCCCCTCTTTTGATCAATATTTTGATCACTAACCACACCTTCTATCACCTTTAACCTGGAACCTCCACACGCTTAGGTATAAGTAGTCCTGGCCAAAGAGGCAAAAAACTCCATTGTGGAGAAAATAATAGCTGAGCAACTTTTTCATTACCAAATGACTTTTCATTGTGAAAAACAAATGATTGATAAGACATATTTACAGAGTACTGGCTGTACACTCCTGTGGCTAGAATGGCCGTCTAGCTGAATTGTGGTCATGCTGACTTATCAGCATATGTGAACACAGACAATTCTACATAAAATGGAAGACAAACAAAAGACAAATATGACTTCAACATGGCTGAACTACTTTTCAAATATATATATATATATATATATCCCTTACAATTAAAGTAATTGAATCAAAAAGTACCCTAGACTGTGTTCACAAGAGGGAAACAAATCAAACACAGAGATTTCTTTAATTTAGTCATTTTTGCAGTGTCTGGTGTGGATCCAGGTGACTTTTCCTTCAAGTTTTGCAAAAACTGTACATGAAATAGATGCTGTATTGAGTCTCCAAACATTTCCTTATATATAAATATCTCTTAACAATCCACAAGTCACCTGGCTTTAGTTTTAGATCCTTCCAAACTTTTAGGATCTGGAATTGGGGAGAAAACACATAAATGAGTTTGTCAAAAAACCTTAAAAGATCAGCAACATTCTCTGTGAGATCTGAATGGAGGACTTCAGCTGCTGAGACAAAATATAAGCAAGTGAGTAACACACTCCCAAACCAAATCCCATAGGGAGAGAGTCCAACATCCCCCTTAGGGGCTTGATAAAATATAAGAAAACATTCAGGCAAAAGTTTTCTAGGTTCTTACTCTACTTTGTCCGCTACATTGTAGACAGTAAGGGGTGTAAAAATAAAACCTCAAAACTTCTATTAAGGACTCTCCTATAAAAAAATTATTTCCTCTGTTACTCTCTGTACTCTCTTACTACTTCTGATAACACTTTTTACTGTGGCATTTGCCACTGGACATCCAGAAAACATGTCCATACAGACAAAATGCATACTTGTAAGATCCTGACTTAGGCATCTGGATATATATTTTTTGTGATCTCTGGAAGGGATGTTCAGCTTTTGGTAACACTTTAGGTAACAGGTAAAACTAGAAGTGGTATGTTATAAAAACAACTGTGGAGAACCCTGGCTCTATCCCAAGCTCATTTACTAAGGCAGCCATAACTGCTTGTGACTGATGACACGGTCCATGTGTCAAGCTGGAGGGAAAAGAGTGGCTGGCAGACATAAATGATCACCTTTTCCAAAGTCCTGTTTCATAAGAAGTTGCCCCCTGTGGACCACTTGTTCTTCTCGTTCTGGGGTCCTTAAAGTTGAATTATTAATCCCAGCTATACTGGGCCAGAACTGGGGTGGAATCTGTGAGTTGCACAGACCCATCAAGTGTCCGGGGCTGTAAATGCAGCATCCTTAGTCACATGGTCTGCTTCCATGTGTGAGTTTTAAAGTTAATATGGCTACCTCAGCAAGAACCTGGAAGGCTGAAAACAGCCGATCAAATTAACTTGGCATGCTTGGTTGGTTTACCTGCCGAAGTAAAAACAAACTTCTGGCCCTTTAAATGGAACCAAAAGCTCTCTATATCTTGACTATCTATATAAATATACACTCTTTTTATAGCTCACAGGCTTTGCTAAAACATGGAGCTCTGCTTCTTGAGCTGGGGAAAAAGGATCCAATGACTCTGAATACAGAGTATCCTTCTGGGTGATAAACTGCATAATCAAATCTACAAAAAATTTAATATCTGGGTCTTCAGGGGAGTGTGTCCCGCACTGGGCTCACAGCAGCTGATTCCTACGTCATCAATTTAACACAATGTCTTCCTTTGTCTCCAGCCTCCTCCAATAGAGGCAATAAGGTGTCTGGATTCAAATGTACGCATTTTTCATTGTTAGATTTGTACATAAACAAACTCATATTTTAAACCTTTCATTAGACAAACATTTAGTTATCTGTATATTTGCTGCTCAGAATGTCGGACCATTGACCAAAACAATATCTAACTTTGTCTAATAGCACCTTTGCATAAAAGCTACAGCTCTCATATATCGGGATGAACCCTTCATTACTGGGTCCAGCTTGCATAAATATATTACAATGGCTTGTTTTCTGTCACGCTGTTTGTGTAAGAACTCCAGTTTCATGTTTCAAAAGACAACTTTTTCCTGGCAATATTATAATAAATGATAACAATACCCTGCGGTCATGCAGAGATGCCCATAAATTCAAAATATTCTTCTGCTTATACCACTGTACTTACAAGGAAAAGGGGCACATCATTTCACAATCCACACATTCTGCTTTGGATTTCAAAAATAAAAATAAGTAAAAGGACCAACAATCTGTATGATGGACCAGAAAGCATCAAAAACTAAAAAACAACTTGCTGCAGGTGGCATCTATCCTAACAGGGTGTGTGGACTTGATGTGATGGGTCTGTTATATTTAAATTTTATTTATTATAACTCTCACATCATGGACCGCACATCAAGTTATTATCAAAAACCTTCAAATTTCATTTTTGTAGAAGAACTTCTTATGTATCCCATCCATCTTGGCTTTGTTAAATATTATGGCAGCTTTATTCAAAATAACAACCTCATCTTAATCTTTTTTTTTCTCTCAATAAGGGCTTATTGTATAAATGTAAAATTACAAAATTGTTATCTTAATCTAAACTAATCTCATTCATTACAAATTTTCCCATTAACCTGAATTTCATTTCCAACCAAAGGTTGTCTAAACCAGTTTCAATATATCTATATTATTAATAAAATTTTTAAACTCCTATTAGAAATGAATACTCATTATTACTTAATTTTACTTAATTTCCCTTTTTTAAATGCACTGTTTCTACTATCAAAGGATATTCAATTTGTGTAATACATGGTTAAATGTAACCTTCATTTTACCATGTTTGGAAAACAGATTCAAAATAATTGTGATCACATTGTTTACCATTAGATTAGTTAACCCGGCACATGTTTTGTCTGAAAAACTGGAATTGGCATGGTGTCCTTCCAGCTTATCACTGACCTCTCAGGGACATTCTTTCATGAGAGCACAAAGGAGGGGGTCATATCTGCATACATGACACACACAAGCAATAGAACTAAAGGTCCCAGCATTCGCACACACATACACCAATATCTCTCTAAAATCGTTTACTTTTTCCCATTTGTACACAACACATGCATATCATTCTCTCACTTTCTTTTAACTCTCATTAATATTTTCCTGCCTAAATTCTGCATTCCTTATTTTGTTCAGATATCTTTTATATCTAGCTTCTATGATCAGACAGGCAGCCAGAGTTCTCATCCCATCTTCTCTCTCTGACAACATATAAAGTATTCTGTTTTACCTCTCATTTCTCTGTTTCTGACTTTTACTAGTTGGAGTGCCTGACTCCAAATTCATCCCACAACTTAACATGATAATGTCCCTTTCTGTCTAGTGTTAATGTCACCCTTGATCCATCCTGCTCACATAGATAGCTGTTTCTCTAGCTGTTTACTCTGCATGATTCTTAGTCCCTGTGGACCTTGGTAACCCAGTTACCCATTGTGGATCCCTGTCCACTCTAACCATTAATCTAGGGGCTCAGTATAGGCGGAACCGCACCTTTGGTTCATATATAGCGCTCCTCTTGCGCTGGGCATTTTTGAGGGTCTCTCATCCTTCATTCCCTTACTTAATTCAATGCCCATAATGACTGGCCAGTCTTCTCTACGTGTGCCTATACCCTCTTGCCCCTAAACTACTTTATCTAGCAGATTTACTACATATACCTGTGAACAGCACTATTCTTCCCTTTCTTATCTATAACACTCCAATGGACAGTAGACAGGGACAACATAACATATAACCACCAATCAATACAGTTCGATTAAGGGGAGTAAAATAGGTACCCTTTGTTATATTCTTAATATCTAAATTTTAATTGGCTTTATTAAAAAGAATATGCATTCTCTACAATTGTGTGAATGATAAGACTTTGAGCTAATGACATTCAGATGGCAACTCATTGACGGAGATTGCAGGTCAAGAACCTGTCAGAATTTGATGGATTTTGTAAATAATATATGTATGGGTTGAAAATCTTCCTATGTAACCGATACTCTGTTTGATATATGCGT
Organism: Aquarana catesbeiana; assembly: GCF_042186555.1. Classification (NCBI taxonomy): domain Eukaryota; kingdom Metazoa; phylum Chordata; class Amphibia; order Anura; family Ranidae; genus Aquarana; species Aquarana catesbeiana. The sequence continues at coordinate 684,792,480 of NC_133326.1, forward strand.
TTATGTTTTAAGTGGTCTGATAGTCTCTCTCACATATATCTTGTTTCATGTTTAGAAGGTTTGTTAAAGTAAACCAGATGTTGCTCTCTGTTAGCCCCCCACTCTTAGGAAGGAGGAGAAAGGGGAGTGTATGGGAGGGATTTGTGTTTGGGCGCGAATTTGAAAGACTGAGTTCATATATTCAGAAGGAAAACAGTCTTCTATCTCTTGCTACTTCCTGCCTTCAAGCTACATACATCTCCTTCAAGACACACAGCTCTTTTTCTGTCTTCTATGCATACAGCATTTCTTCCAGGACACAAGAAGTTAAACGGCCATCTTTAAAAGGCCAAGACAAAAGGAAAGCACATGTCTAATGACTTTAAGAACTCTTTTCAGATCTTTTAAACAAATGAACTATATTTGAAAATTTTTTGCATATATGAAACAACACTAATTCTGAATATGAATGTACTATTTTTGTAAGTATTTTCCAAGTTTTATGTGTGTACAATAAAACACACAGTTTGATTTAAGCTGACTCAAGCAGACATAATTCCAAAATTCGTCTCACGAGCAATCACCACTATTGAAAGCTTTTTATACAATATTAAGCCATTTATTTCATTGGCGAGCCAGCCAGTTTCAATCGTCAGAAGTTTTTGCCACTTCTTCCATTGATCAGAGGGGACAAGTGACGAACAGAAAACTTCACAAATATTGAAAGAACCTAGAATTGTTCGTTTGATCGTGAAGACCAGAGGATTTTGGATACAGAAGTCTTGACAGACGGTTTAATTAGAGTCCAGCGGAAAACGGAAAAGTTTTATATTCGGTGAGTACCAAAATATGGAATTTATAAATGTTATAGCTGAAGAAAGTCATTTAGAATTTGAAGGTTTAGCCAGTTATATTTCAGACACTGAGTTATGGCAATCAATGTATAATCAATGCCTACAGGCAAATAAAGAAATAGAGAAGAATAGATTTTCATTAGCTAAATCTAAGAGAAAATTAAGTAATGTGATGAAGTTAGTTACGGTTTTCAATGCAGTGGTTTTTGATATGCCAGGAAAACAAAGGCAAAGTGTAACAGAAATTGCACAAACACAGGAGAATTTACATATTGAACAATTATTGATTGAAAAAGATGAATTGGAACATAAAATGAATGCATTATTGGAATCGTTTAAAGAAAAAGAAAGTTGTATTACTTTTTTAACTCAGAAAGAAATTGAACAAGAGAATGTTATAAGTTTGCTTAAAATGCAATTATTGGAAGCTCAGTCTTCTGCACATGCTCAGTGTTTAGCTTATGAACACGTGACAAAGTCAGAGGCGAGGGATAATGATGCTGATTCTGGATTTGACACAGTGGAGTCATTTGAGGAGGTTAATATTTCCTCAGACAATGAAAGCGTGAAGTCTGTTGATTTGAATAATAGTAATATTCAACAGAAATGTAAATTTTCATCGCCATATACTCAAAGAAAGGTATATGCAAAAAAAACAACTCTTAAATGTTTAGTTTGCAAAAGAGAGGGTCACATAGCTAGGTTTTGTGTGATGGCTAATAATAATGATATACAAAAGAGGTTGTATTATCCGAAAACGATGCCAAGGCGCTATGAAGTGTATTCTGTGCGCTGGTGTAGTAATTTGAGGTATAGAGGCCATAATAATCAAACTAATTTCCCTTTTAAGACCCAAATGCAAAGATTGCAAACTGCAAATAGTTCATTAAGACAGGAAAGGTATCATTATGTATCTTATAACACTGTGAAAAACAATGTTAGCAGTCCTTAATTGAACTGCATGGATGGTAAGGATTTTCTGGTTATTGATTCTTTGCTATGGATAATAAGGTTATGATTTGAGGTTCAGAGATTTGGTTTTTATTTGATATATTTTTTGTATTCCTTTGGATTATTAATTTTTTATTAATTTTTCCCAGTTATGATTATTACGATTTTAATGATTTATTTTTTGTTCAGAAGGAACATTGAGAGGTTTAGTTCACCTGAAAAGGGGGTAATTAACAGCTTTGTACTCAATTAGCAAAGGATGCAGATTTGTATGGAGAATTAGTGATTTTAACCTGAATATGGTCAAAATTATGTTGTGGAAAAAACAAATATAAGATTTTCCTTTGTTTTCCGAGGATTAAAAGGTGATAAATCAATCTTTTCTTCCTCATCGGATGGTATAAGATCTATATTTTAGTTTATGAAAACTGAATCTAATATCATGACTTAGATGGATTTTCTATATTTTAATGTACCACAACACCTACAGGTGGAATTCACTAAATTTAACTATGACAGTTTAGATCACATTGGTAAGCAAAAATTGCTTGAAATTCTTAAAGAGAAATTCTATTGGGACAAAATGGAAGAGACAGTAGACAGAGTAATTAAATCTTGTCTAATCTGTATACAAAGCTATTTTAATTATTGCTAGGATGTTGATTAATTATGTTTTTCTAGTTTGGGGTATACTAGCAAACCTCAGTAGTGACAGAGGATTCCATTTTATAGGTAAAATCATGCAGGTAATGTGTAAAATCTTGGGAATAGGACAGAGATTTCATGTATCATATCATTCACAGTTTGCAGGTACAGTTTTTTCAGTTACAAAGTATTCTTCATTTGAATTAATGACAGGAAGAATTTATTTTGTCACTTGTGTTTCACAATGAACGTTTGGTTGGCAATACACAGCAAGGATTGTTAGTGTCCCTCTGAAGTGTATTATACTGCAATGCTTGTGATTTGAGAAGGGATACTAGGATGTTATTTAAAGGTATTGAATGTCATTCAGAAAATGATATTTCTTTTTGGTATTTTGTGCTCCTTTTGCATAAGAGTGTATTGGTTATAGATGATACAGGACAATTTGAACAGAATTGTGTTACATGCAATTACTTGTATGAAAAAATGGTCCTTCCACACAGTTTTAAGTTTGAGTTAAAAGATCATAATTTCTTTATTTTACAATATTCCTTGTTTAGGAGATTAGTAAGAGACAATTTGTATATATACTGATATGTAGTATTTGTTTTAGAAGTTTAAAGAAACTTGTAGATTGTATAAGTTAAATGGTTACTCACATAGCTCATAGCCCCACCCTTGGGAATTTGAGAGTGAAGTGACACCCACCTTCTTAAAAAGGAGGGGGGATACTCCTCATTGAGAGCCTGCATCTGTGGGACTACAAGACAAAAAAGAACCTTTCTGAGTAAGAAAAGGAGGGGGGTTGTTTTTTTAGGAGTAGAATGCCTGTAACAGAGTTTTTGGCAGACATGCATTCCAGCAGATGCTGCAATAGACATTCACTCCAGTAAACACAAGACACATACACAGTATGAGAACTGCTGTTACATCCACACACACATATCTGATTCTTGTAACATTTTGTTATTTTTTTATTAAAACCAAAATTATCTTATATTCAAGATAAACGGTTTATCAAGATTGATAATTAAGAATGGAAAGATTTATTTAAATCAAAAATTAGATGCTGTTAGCACAAGTTTATACAGAAAGAAATATGGTGATCAAAGAGTTGCCACGTGTAAGGTCACACCCAGATGGTGAGATACACGTCACAGGCAGAACTAAAAGTTCAGGAGAAGTGGACCATGGCAAAGTAAATGGGAAGGTCCATTTGACATCTTGGATGTTCAAGGGACAATGGTACTAGTTCAAGGATTTCTCAATTTAGTGAAAAAGCATGTATAAATAAAAATGTGGGTATAATAAATGTAATATTCTAAGATAAATGATGCTGCTTTTATTTTTCCTAGGAATTAATTATATTTCATTAACCTGGAGGAATCATGGATTCCAAAAAAAGAAGAAAGATGACAGTTCAACAAAAGAAAGTGTTAAAGAGAGAAGATTTATCATCATCACAGGATTCATCTTTTCACTAGTGACAATTGTATCTGTGGTAAAATATATCACAAACTGTTCCAGCTATGCAGAGGTTAACAGGATTGAAGAATTTCACAACAGTCATTACATTATTCAGAGACAAAAGAGATCTAGATACTGATATCAATATAGATGACAAAAGTGATAAAGACATTAATATTAATACAGAGGACAAGAGTGATAAAGATATTGATCTTAATAAAAATGACAGAATATAATACTAGATACGTTGATAACAATACAGCTGAAGAATTGTATGGATATGTATTTGTAGGACAGGGATATGATTGCTGTATGGAATTATATTTAATTAATAGTAATAATTTTGAGGTCAACGTTAAAATAGAATCCAAAACAAATTTTGTTAAAATGCTGGGATCTTATGGGTTAAACAACAGAACCGGAACTTTTGAATGTAATATATTGGGAAGGAGTTTTTGGTCAGTATTTGCAAAAGGTAACAGTTCAACAATTTGGTCTGGAGATGTTACGAATACTATGTAAAGATCTAGGAAAGTATTTTATCCCTTAGATCAATTTTATTACCTTTTTCAAAGTTTCGTAAAAATATTAGATCCACAACATTTAAATATAATTGGAGATGAAAAAAGGGATGTTGTAAGAACATGGGATTTTAAAGTAACAAGACAATTAACACAAATAAGGGTTAAAGTTAGTATTTCTGTGGTCAACATGATTATTCCGGAAATTTATATTTTCCCACGATCTTTAAATATTTTTGAAGATGATGATAGTTTGCATTTGATATGTAAAACAAAAATATATGTACCTCAAGATTCATTGGTAATTTGGAAAAGGAACGATGAATTTTTGGGAAGTTTTCTTCACAGTTCTACTATGATAATTCATAAAGGAATTTATGGTAGTGTGAATTGGATCAATAATACATTTGTTTATCAACAAATGAGAGTATCTTTGAATGATACTGGTATATATGAATGTTGTATATCAATAGTAAATTATCCGGTGAAATGTGTGAAGGCAAGTGTTGTTGTAAGGTCTCCTAGGAAAACTCCATGTGTTGGTAAGAAAAGTGTCTCAGCAAATCCATTTCAGATTAACCATTTCCTTGTCAAAAGAAGTTTATTGAGTATACAATATTATAAAAATACATAAAGTAAGTTTACAAGGATCGATAAAGTAAGCTCATTGTTTTACAGTAGAGTTTATATAGGTAAATATCATGAAATTTCAAATATTAAACATTAGGTTCACGTAAACCTAAATTAAAGATATATATCATTTCCTTAGTTACTTTTGTATTTAAATGATTTATGCCTACTATACATATTGTTTACAGGTAGAGTGTATATAGGTCAAATAAATTCTGATAATGAGCTTTAATCGTAAGGTGGAGAAAAGGAAAAGAGAAAGAAGAAAAGAAAGAAAGAAGAAAAAGGGTAGAAAGGCAGAGGTATGGTCCACAAGGTTGTCCCGCTCATCAGTTTATTATTCTTTTTAGTTCTCTTTGAAGCCTTAGAATGGGTGTCTCTGTAAGTCATTTAATCTGCTACCATGGCAACAGGACAGAGTCATTGAAGTTTGACAGGAACTGTTGTTTTATCCAAGGATGCCAAAGTTTTTCAAATTTTGGAATTTGATTTTGATCGATGGCTACCATCTTAGCATGGGACATTGTATTATTCATTCTGTGAATTGTTTCTGCTAGTACCAATGTAGGAGATTTCCATGCCTTGGCCACTGTTTGTTTTGCAGCCGTTGTTAGTTGGATCATAAGTTTGAATTGAGAGAGTGTTAACCATTCCGGTTTTAGATTAAGTAAAGTTATATAAGGATCTGGTTGTATTATTTTTTAAAATATTTTAGATGCAATCATGAAGACTTCCTTCCAGAAGGTTTGGATTACTGGGCACGTCCACCATATGTGTAAATGTGTGCCTATTTCTGGGCATCCTCGAAAACAAAGAGCTGAGGTATTAGGTGAATATTTTGCCACTCTAGCGGGTACAAGGTACCAGCAAGTTAGGACTTTATAATTTGTCTCCAGTGCTAAGATGTTGGGTGAAGATGACTTAGATGTGAGCCATATGTTAGACCAGTCCGTGTCTTCTAAAGTTCGTCCCAGGTCCTCCTCCCACCTCTGAACGTAAGAGGGTCTATTAAGATTTGGTACTCCATATAATTGATTATAAAGTGAAGAAATTGTACCTTTAGCAAATGGATCTTTTGTACAGATTGATTCAAAAATGGATAATTGGGATAATGGTGTATCCCCCTTTAGGAATGGTGTATAGAAATTTTTGATTTGGAGAGATCTAAATATCTCAGACTTTGGAAGATCATATTTTTCTCTAAGCGATGGGAATGAAAGGAATGATTTAGATGCTATGAAGTCATTTAGTGTCTGAATGCCTGATGTTGTCCAAGCTTTAAAAGAATTTGGGTAGATCCATGCCAGATAAAAGGCCGGATTTCTGATAAAAGAAAGGAGAGGATTGTGTGGAGATTGTAACTGATATTTGGTTTTTAGTTTATCCCAGAGAGATAAGAAGTGTTTAGTTATGGGATTATGAATTTTAAAGCGGTCTTTAGGATCAAGCCATAATAAGTTTGATATTAATAGAGGGTCATTTTCTGAAGCCTCTATAAATACCCATAATGGGATTTCCTGTTTTGCATGGTATTTGGACAGACTGGCCAAATGTGCTGCTCTGTAGTAGTTAGTAAAATTAGGGTATCCCAGGCCTCCTTTATTTTTGGGAAGATGTAGTGTGTGTATAGGTATACGTGCTTTAGAAGAGCCCCATATAAACGACGTTGCTCTTTTTTGTACTATTCTCAAAAAATAGGAAGGAATTGGAATAGGGAGGACTCTGAATAGATAAAGCAATTTGGGTAGAATAGTCATTTTGATTGCATTAATCTTCCCTATCCAGGATAAAGGAAGTTGCGACCATTGTTTTATTAGATTTGTGATCTGTCTTAATACAGGAGGATAATTGGTTGAGAATAAGTCAGAATGAGATGCTGTTAAATGAATTCCAAGATATGGGATTGATTTTTCTGCCCATGTGAATGGGAGTGCAGCCCTAGCCGGGATCAACTCCATGTTTGTGAGTGAAATATTAAGCACTAGGCATTTCTTAGGATTAATCATAAGGCCGGATAGGGCTGCAAATCCATCAAGAGCTGGTATTAAGTTAGGACCAGAGACCTGTGGTGATGATAGAAAAAGTAATATATCGTCTGCAAATATACATAATTTGTGTGTGATACCTCCTACTTCAATGCCAGTTATAGTTTGGTTTGTTCTGATGTATTGGGCCATGGGTTCGAGTATAAGGGCAAATAATAAGGGAGATAATGGGCAACCCTGTCGGGTACCTCTTTCGATATTAAAGGCATCAGATTTGTATCCAGCATATTTTATATAGGCTTTGGGTTTATTATATAATGCTTTGATCCATGTTAAAAAGTGGGGTCCAAAACCCCATTTTTGTAATGAATATTGCATATATTGCCAGGATACTGTGTCAAATGCCCTCTTAATATCGAGAGATAGAAAACATAAAGGGATTTTCCGTTTTTTAGCAATATGTGCCAATAACACTGCCCTGCGTATATTATCGCCTGCCTGTCTATTTGGCATGAAGCCTACTTGATCTCTATGTATTAATTTTCCTATAATGCTATTGAGGCGTTTTGCTATTATTTTTGCTAATAATTTAATATCAAGGTTTAACAGAGAGATAGGCCGATAATTCACACAGGAAGTATCATCAGAAAGGGGTTTTGGGATCATACAAACAATTGCCATTAGTGTTTCTTGCCGAAAAGAATGTCCATCTAGAAGTTTGTTAAAAGTTTCAGTGAGAATGGGAGAGAGTATTTCTGAGAATGTTTTATAGTATAAAGCCGAGTATCCATCAGGGCCTGGTCTTTTGTTAAGTTTTAGGTCTTTTATGGCGTTAGCAACTTCATCTATAGTTATAGGCTCATCCAAACTGCTTTTTTGATTCTGAGATAACTCAGGTAAGGTTATTTTTGAGAAGAAGGATTCAGCCTCTGTAGGATTAAATTCATTGTTTGTCTTGTATAAAGTTGCGAGATGTGAGTGAAATTTATGGACTATTTTAACTGGATTACAAGTATAAACATTTTTTGATAATTTCAAACGTATTGGTTTGAAAGATTTGTTAGTTGATTTTAATGCCCGAGCCAAATATGTACCTGGTTTGTTTGTATTCATGTAGAAATTGTGTTTGGAGCGTTTGAGGGATTTATCAACTGACTCAGTAAGAAATAGATCGTATTCCAATCTAGATTTTTCCAGATGAGATTTTGTACTCTGAGATGGATTATCTTGGAAAGATATGTAGGCTGCATTAAAATTGAGAAATAAAAGGAGATTGGGGATGGGACCCAAGGTGTCCTTACCTTCAGTGAAGGAAAAGGAACAAACTGCGGTTTAACCTGATAACTTTATTAGAACAATTAGTAGAAAAACATTTTAATCATTGAAAGGAAAGCATAAACAATAGGAGATTGCATAAGGTAAAAACTGACAACGTTGTCACTTAAAAACGCATGCCCATGAGCTCAGCCATATCCAAGTCATCCACACGTGTCAATCATCTCAAGTCATTAAGTGTGACTTAATATATAATGCTTACATATGTTTAGGCGAGGTGAGTTCCGGGAAACCTTGGTAGCACAAGTCGGTACCCGTATTGTGCTTAACCATGGACCTCCAGACTCCCTATATGCCTATAGAGTTGCTGCATTGAGTCTTTACAATGTTAAAGAAAGCATTAGTTATCTCAGACAAATAAATGCAATTCTGGCTAGAAAGTATTCCTGATAGTTAGTGAACAGGACAGGTTTGATTTCTGGATGTAGCACTATCAATCATAGAGATAATATATATATAATAAAAAAAAAAAAAAAAAATGCAGCACGCTGTGATGCAGGCATGCGACTTGAGTCCAGGAGAAACAATAGATCCACAACAAGCTTGTTAGTCATTCAGCACCATGTTTCCATGAAACATTAAAGATAGCACCGCATATGGATTGGATCGGAAAATATAGTCAGCTGAGTCAAAATACAGAGCCTCCAAAGAGAGAAAAAAAAAAAAAAAAAATTAAATTCTCTTTCCCTTTCCTTCTTCCCTTTCTATTCTTTAAATGTTCAGGCTGTGATTGCTTGCTGGATATACCAGTTGAAAAGAGACTCACTGTTTAGATGATATTAGATTGGTGCTCAAATAGCAGCGACAAGGTGGTGAATCCAGAGTCCTTTGCAGGGGTCCACAGGTGTGCAGGATGCAAATCTCTGTATTCCTAGTCCTGGTGACACGCACAGGATGTTATCCACTCAAAACCAGCATGGGGCCGCCTGGCCATTTACTTCCAGTTTTCAGTTGTTTGTGGATTTCCAGTTTGCGGAGATAGGATGAGGGCTAAGGAGTGATGAAAAGCCCAAGTTGGCTATCAGCAGAGGGCATGCGTAGGCACACACACCGACATGTTTCACCCACTTGTGACGTGGGTTTTCTGTCCCTGAAGAAACCCACGTCACAAGTGGGTGAAACATGTCGGTGTGTGTGCCTACGCATGCCCTCTGCTGATAGCCAACTTGGGCTTTTCATCACTCCTTAGCCCTCATCCTATCTCCGCAAACTGGAAATCCACAAACAACTGAAAACTGGAAGTAAATGGCCAGGCGGCCCCATGCTGGTTTTGAGTGGATAACATCCTGTGCGTGTCACCAGGACTAGGAATACAGAGATTTGCATCCTGCACACCTGTGGACCCCTGCAAAGGACTCTGGATTCACCACCTTGTCGCTGCTATTTGAGCACCAATCTAATATCATCTAAACAGTGAGTCTCTTTTCAACTGGTATATCCAGCAAGCAATCACAGCCTGAACATTTAAAGAATAGAAAGGGAAGAAGGAAAGGGAAAGAGAATTTAATTTTTTTTTTTTTTTTTTCTCTCTTTGGAGGCTCTGTATTTTGACTCAGCTGACTATATTTTCCGATCCAATCCATATGCGGTGCTATCTTTAATGTTTCATGGAAACATGGTGCTGAATGACTAACAAGCTTGTTGTGGATCTATTGTTTCTCCTGGACTCAAGTCGCATGCCTGCATCACAGCATGCTGCATTTTTTTTTTTTTTTTATTATATATATATTATCTCTATGATTGATAGTGCTACATCCAGAAATCAAACCTGTCCTGTTCACTAACTATCAGGAATACCTTCTAGCCAGAATTGCATTTATTTGTCTGAGATAACTAATGCTTTCTTTAACATTGTAAAGACTCAATGCAGCAACTCTATAGGCATATAGGGAGTCTGGAGGTCCATGGTTAAGCACAATACGGGTACCGACTTGTGCTACCAAGGTTTCCCGGAACTCACCTCGCCTAAACATATGTAAGCATTATATATTAAGTCACACTTAATGACTTGAGATGATTGACTTGGATATGGCTGAGCTCATGGGCATGCGTTTTTAAGTGACAACGTTGTCAGTTTTTACCTTATGCAATCTCCTATTGTTTATGCTTTCCTTTCAATGATTAAAATGTTTTTCTACTAATTGTTCTAATAAAGTTATCAGGTTAAACCGCAGTTTGTTCCTTTTCCTTCACTGAAGGTAAGGACACCTTGGGTCCTATCCCCAATCTCCTTTTATTTTGACTACTTCTCCTGTTCTGACAAGGAACACCACCTTATTAGGTGAGCCGGTAACCTGTTACCTGATTTGACTAACGATACTGGTCATCAGGACCCCGCCCATTGCGTTTTTTTTTTTTTTTTTTTTTTTTTACTTTGATCTGTATGCATTAAAATTGAGTTCTAGTTTTTTTGCCAGATTTTTGCGTTCCCGTTTAAATAGTGCCATTTGTCTTTGTATTATACCACGCAAGACAGGCTTATGAGCTTCCCACAGTGTTATTGGGGAGATGTCTGTTGTATTATTAATTGATATGTATTCCTTTAAAGCTTGTTCAATGGCCATCTGATGTAGTGGGTGTTTGAGCATTATATCCGGTAAGTACCACGTTGGGTCATGCGCTTTTGGTATGGCTGAGGCTATAGTAGTGTATACTGCATTATGGTCAGACCACGGAATCGGAATTATATCTGATGCAATAATTTCTGGTATCATTCCTATTGTTAGAAAAATATGATCTATTCTGGTGAAGGTTTGATGAGGGTGCGAGAAATAAGTGAATTTCTTTTTCATTGGGTTACTTTCTCTCCACGAATCTACCAGATTGTATTTGGAAAGAAGTTGAGAAAAAGGTAATCTAGAGGTTATTTTGGATGGTGTAAAAGGTGATTTATCTAGAAATGGGAGGAGGACCTGGTTCGAATCCCCACACATTATCACTGTTCCTATTTTGTGTGTATTAATCACTTGTAATATATGTGAGAGGAATGGTGTAGGTTGTTTGTTAGGAGCGTAATAGGAAATCACCGTGATTGCTGTATCCATTATATAACCCATGAGTATCAGGTATCTACCTTCTGGTTCTTTAATTTCTGATGATAAGGTGAATGGTGTGGATCGGTGAAATGCAATTAGAGTTCCCCTTTGCTTGGTACAGGCAGAAGCCGTGTAAATTTGTTGATAAAAAGGAGAAATATATTTTGGAGTAGAATCTTTGGTGAAGTGTGTTTCTTGGAGGCATACTATGTGAGCCTTCTTGTTATGGAAAGTACGGAAGGCTTTGGTCCTTTTTTGAGGGACATTTATTCCCTGAACATTCAGGGAGAGTATATTCAGTGGTGCCATGGCAACAGATCAAATAGTTTTGACTTACTTTTTGTTATGCAGAGCTGACTGCGCAGATCAACCTGTGTGGACTGAAGAGATGAAAAGATAGAAAAGAAACCAGTGAATTCTGGAGTAAAGAGTAAACAAAAAACATATGAGATTAGATGATACATTGTATAAATTATTTTTTCAAGTAATCACAATTTACCCGTGAAAGAGAATAAATCTCTCTCTCAGGGGAATAAGTGCCTTCGTCACACTCCCACATAATATGGTTGGGAGAATGAGGAGGGCTAATTGGGGTACACGGATCTTCCGCTTACAGGAGAGAAGTGCTATGTCAAAAGACATCAAAATGATGTTTCATTAATTGGAGTGCAGAATATAGTTTTTGTTGAAATTATTTATTCCAGGATGGTTGTATATGGTTAGTTTTGCCCTAGGCTAAATAATTCAGTTAGAAAGGTACTGTTAATAACATTGGTATTGATGAAGATAGTTTGAATTATTTTGGGATTTTAACCCTTTTAGAGTAAACAATTACATATTTTATTCATATGCAACTGTTTAGAAATGTTAACTCATAAAATTGAGGTTGTATTGCTTCAGATTAGAATAAACAAAAACATAATTCTAGGAACTAGTTAGGTAATAATATATTTGTTTTAAGAAAAGAAAGAAAAAGCTTCCATTACTTCTGGATTATTGAACATATTTGTCCTAAAAAGTAATAAATCTATTGTTATTACCTGATAATATATAACTGAACAAGAATTTCCTTATTTCACTTATATATTCTAAGGCTATATGAATCAGAAGTAATAAGAAATATAACTGGAATGTAACATGATCCCACACAATGTGTGACTATCAGAATGCAGTTACATTCAGTTATAAATATAGTTTTTTTTTTATAGAGAACCATCTCTTAGTATAATAAATGAAGAGATATCAGGAATTAGGATGTCAGTCCATTGAATCTTCTTGGTCCATGGATGATGTGGCATAACGGCCTCTTTTGTGAGAATGATGATTCCCATTTTGTTCTGAAATTTTCTGGGTGCTGCCTGAAGGTATAGATTAATGCCATTCTTCTGCGTGTGGGAGTGTTGCTGCTTGTGGGTTCTGTCAGATTTAATTTTAAAAGGGTTTGTTGTAGTTCATCTGCTGATCTGCTTCTGTAAATTGTACCTTGGTAGTTAAATCTGACTGAAAAGGGGAAGCCCCATTGATACATAATGTTGTGGCGTTGCAGTTCCATTAGTTGGGGTTTCATGGATCGTCTTTTAGTAATAGTAAGTTGGGATAGGTCAGCAAAAATTTGATAATTGTGTCCTTGAAAATTAAGTTCCTTTTTTTCTCTTGCAACAATTAGTATTTGTTCTTTCGTTCTGTAATAATGAAATTTTGTGATTATATCACGTGGGGGTCCATCTTTCTTTTTGGCTGTGAGGGCTCTGTGTACTCTGTCCAGTTCTAAACGTTCAATAGGGATATCTGGCTTTAGTTCTTGTAATAGAGCAGTAATAGTAGATTGCAGGTCTGTCACAGTTTCAGGTATTCCCCTTATGCGCAAGTTTGAACGTCTGGCTCTATTTTCGTAATCTTCGAGCTTAGTTTGAAGTATTAAATTCTCTTTTTTTAATTGTTCCAATTCTGTTACATTTTCTTGGGTTGTAATTTCAATTTCATCCATTTTTATTTCTAAGGCTGCGGTGCGGTTTCCCAGCTCTCTTATTTCTTTGGTTAGGCTTTTTGTTATTTGGTCTGAGGTTTGTTTTAAAGCCTTATGAAGCATCTTTTCAAATTGTAATAATATTACTGGGGATGCTGAGGAGGCTTGTGGAGAAGTTTGTGAGAGGATTTGTTCTGTATCTGACTCAAATGGAGAGTCTTGCTGTGACATTTTCTGTCTGTGAGAGCGCCCTGATGCTGTATCTTGTGAGGTGACTGGAGCTGCTTCAGCTGCAGTGAGTGCCTGTGAGCTCTTTGTGAGGTGATTTTTATTTCTGCCACGGTTTCCTCCCAGTACCATATTTCCTGCCCAAACTTTCACAGTTTGTTCCCTGGGGCAAAAAGGTTCAAATGGATACCTTTTGAGCCTGCAGGCTCCGCTTTGTCCTTCTCTTCTCTCCTCAGTGGTGCGGAGCTCTAACAATGCATGTCTGCTCCGCTAGGCTCCGCCTCCTGCCCTCGTCCAGATTAACCATTTCCAATCCAGAACTCTTCTGAGAGAGGGAAAGTTTGTCATTATATTGTGGAACTTTAATGTTTCAGAATGGAACATTTCTACAAGGTTTCCACAATGTCAAGGACATTTGGTTAATATGGAATTGGGTATTGAAAGATGGTTTGGAATTAATAGTAGAAATCATACAGAAATAAGCGTGGTATTGTTGAAGGTATTTTAGGAGGGATTGGCACAATTGGGAGTATAACTAATAGTATGGATATTGATACTTTAAAGTCTGATCTTGAGACAGCTGGTTTAGTGGGTAGTAACGGGATTAAAATACAGAGAAATTTAAATGAAATTTTAGAAAATATGGTTATCAAAACAGCTAATATAATGGGTCCATCTATTTTACATCTTCAAAATATTACTCTTGATTTAATGTTAAGTGAACAACATTCTCCTATTACCAGAGCATGTTTAGAGATCCAGACTGAATATTCCACTAATTTTAAAATAATTGCACAAGCATTTCAGAGTGGAATAACCCCTCTTGGCATTTTACAGAATTTACCCAGAGAATATGTATATGCTATAAATCATACAGATTTATGGGTAAATAAATGGATAGACTGTAAACAGGATGTTTGTTATAGTTCTTCTATGATTCCAATAGCAGGACAAGAACAAATTTTGGTTCCAATCACTGTCTTGGGATTACCCGTCAGCAATACACAATTATTGTATTATAAATTACAGTATACAGATTTTGCATTTAACAATGAAAATTCTGAATTAGAACAATTAGATTTGTCATCATGTTTACAATTTCAGTCTAAAGTTATCTGTTTACCTAATCAAGATATAAGTATTTTTCATTCTTGTTATCATAATCATACATTATGTTCAGCAAGAATAGAAAAAGTTGAAACAATTTCTGAATTAATTACCCGTGTAGATAAAAAGAAGGTTTGCTTCCAGATCATGTCAGATACAGAAAGGGTTAAAACTTTTTTCTCTTCTTGTACAAATACAGAAAACCTAAATCAAGGCTTGTATTGTATAGAAGGAGACATTGTAGCAATAAGTATTAATGCGTTTAGAACAAATGTAACAAATATGCTTATGAAAACTATAAGTGCTCTTCCCACACAATATAATATATCTCAGATAGATGAATTTCCTTGGGAAGAATGGGCAAATGTAATTCATAAGGATAAAGGTTTATTGATAGCTTTGGCTACGGAACTTCAGAATGCAGAAATATTGTTTAAACATGAACAAGGTAATTTGCAAGAGATATCTCATCAATGGTCAGAATTTTCAGGAAGTAATTGGTGGAAAAAAATCAGTAATAGTGTATCAATTTGGGGAAAAACTTCAATAACCTCAGCAGCAGGAAATATTTTATCACATCCTATAGTTATTCTTTTTATTAATATTATGTTATTCATTATATTCCAGTTATGTTTGATGTTTAGAATGAAAAAATTATATTATCGAATTAGAAATGAAATGAAAATGAAAGGAGATGATTTATTGCAAAATAAGCTGGAGAGAAAGATGGGTTTTGATGTTGCAAACTCGGTTAGTGATGAAAATACATTTGGAGTTATTGGATCAAAGTCAGAATGAATGAGACATGGATGTAATGTATGGATTTAAACCTTGAAAATATGATTGTTATTCATATTTCAGAGGGGAATGTTATATTCTTAATATCTAAATTTTAATTGGCTTTATTAAAAAGAATATGCATTCTCTACAATTGTGTGAATGATAAGACTTTGAGCTAATGACATTCAGATAGCGACTCATTGACGGAGATTGCAGCTCAAGAACCTGTCAGAATTTGATGGATTTTGTAAATAATATATGTATGGGTTGAAAATCTTCCTATGTAACCGATACTCTGTTTGATATATGCGTTTATGTTTTAAGTGTTCTGATAGTCTCTCTCACATATATCTTGTTTCATGTTTGGAAGGTTTGTTAAAGTAAACCAGATGTTGCTCTCTGTTAGCCCCCACTACTTCCTGCCTTCAAGCTACATACATCTCCTTCAAGACACACAGCTCTTTTTCTGTCTTCTATGCATACAGCATTTCTTCCAGGACACAAGAAGTTAAACGGCCATCTTTAAAAGGCCAAGACAAAAGGAAAGCACATGTCTAATGACTTTAAGAACTCTTTTCAGATCTTTTAAACAAATGAACTATATTTGAACATTTTTTGCATATATGAAACAACACTAATTCTGAATATGAATGTACTATTTTTGTAAGTATTTTCCAAGTTTTATGTGTGTACAATAAAACACACAGTTTGATTTAAGCTGACTCAAGCAGACATAATTCCAAAATTCGTCTCACGAGCAATCATCACTATTGAAAGCTTTTTATACAATATTAAGCCATTTATTTCACCCTTTGTCCCGAAAATGCCTTACCGATCAAGGAAGTCTGATAACTCAAATGTAAGCAAAAGGCTTACCTCAGTCGGCTGATTATCAGAAATTCTCGGATCGTCTCAAGCTCCTCGTTTCGGATACTCAGGGTCACCTGGAATCCCCTCCTAAGGCAAAGCTCGCCATACTGACTCGGTTAAATTGATGATAGGCAACTCCTATCCTCATATTGATTAGTGGTTCCAAATTAATAATAACTACTGCAGTAGGGAACAGACACAAAAGATACACTCTGCATCTTTCCAAATAACTGTTCTGCTTTATTATGATGCAATTGAAGGTTTTTATACACATGATTACGTAGGTATCACATTAATATTACAATTGTACGTTTATGGTAACAAGGGGCATTACATAGGCAGGCTAATTCTAATCAGGACTAAAAAGAATGTAAACATGTACTGAAAACATTATTAGTGCCGTGTGCACAGTGAGGGCAGTGTGCAATACATACAAAATACAATACAATTATATACAGAAATTTCCATTACACCCTTTACACACTTATACCTGTACACACTCTTTAGTATTACCCCCATTAGAGGGCTTGTTGTGATATTTTAGGTTGGGATAGCAGGTGCCGAGTTCTGCTGTACATCCTGTATCCTAGGTACAGCCCCCTTATCCCATAACATGCGCCCTAAGTTATTAGGTAGCGCCACTTTACCCCATTTTTTTGTTTGTTTACCATTATCTTGAGCCCCCTTAGGGGAGGCAGCAACCTTTCTTTTATTATCCTAAGCGCGGTCCTTTTCTATCTTTTTATATAATATCTATGAGTGTTCCCAGTTGGGTGCCTTCCCAATCGGGTTGTTGTGAATTACTGGATTCTGCATTAATAAAAGTTCTGTTTTCTGCAACTGGACTCTGTGTGGTTACTGCCGCAGCACCCCACTGCACCTCCCCACACATCCACTCCTCTAGACTGATACCCATCCATCAAGGCATTTTTGGTATTTACCCTCTGAAGTGCCAGCCCACTGCTTGCATCAGGGCTGAGGGCTCTTTAGAGGAGTACTGAGACAGGGTATAAAGGTGTTTTTAGGAAATTACAGTGAGGGAAAAAAGTATTTTATCCCCTGCTGATTTTGCACGATTGCCCACTGACAAAGAAATGATCAGTCTATAATTTTAATGGTAGGTTTATTTTAACAGTGAGAGACAGAACAACAACAAAAATATCCAGAAAAATGCATTTCAAAAAAGTTATAAATTGATTTGCATTTTAATGAGTGAAATAAGTATTTGACCTCTTCGCAAAACATGACTTAGTACTTGGTGGCAAAAACCCTTGTTGGCAATCACAGAGATCAGACGTTTCTTGTAGTTGGCCACCAGGTTTGCACACTTCTCAGGAGGGATTTTGTCCCTCTCCCACTCTTTGCAGAATAACAACAAAAATATCCAGAAAAACGTATTTCAAAAAAGTTATAAATTGATTTGCATTTTAATGAGTGAAATATGTATTAGATCCCCGATTAGATCAATCAGCACGATTTCTAGCTCCCAGGTGTCTTCTATACAGGTAACGGGAGTGCTCCTAATCTCAGCTTGTTACCTTTATAAAAGACACCTGTTCACAGAATCAATCAATAAGATTCCAAGCTCCCATGGCTAAGACCAAAGAGCTGTCCAAGAATGTCAGGGACAAGATTGTAGACCTACACAAGGCTGGAATGGGCTACAAGACCATCGCCAAGCAGCTTGGTGAGAAGGTGACAACAGTTGGTGCGTTTATTCAGTCTCCCTCGGTCTGGGGATCCATGCAAGATTTCAATGATCATGAGAACATTGAGGAATCAGCCCAGAACTACACAGGAGAATCTAGTCAATGATCTCAAAGCAGCTGGGACCATAGTCACCAAGAAAACAATTGGCAACACACTATGCCATGAAGGACTTAAATCCTGCAGTGTCCGCAAAGTCCTGGCTTTATCCCTCGAGGAGAAACGCCGGCCAGCTGGCCACCCACAATGGGGACTTTCCACCTATTGACAAGTATTGTTGACCACAATCTTGTGAGTTGCCCTACTTATTGTGCCCATTAAAACTTTTTACTGCTACACTCAGTTGGCGCTGCTCTCCCTCTTGTTTGTCCGCAAGGCTCCCCTGCTCAAGAAAGCACATGTACAGGCACGTCTGGAGTTTGCTAATGAACATCTGAATGATTCAGAGGAGAACTGGGTGAAAGTGTTGTGGTCAGATGAGGCCAAAATCAAGCTCTTTGGCAGCAACTCAACTCGCCGTGTTTGGAGGAGGAGGAGAATTGCTGCCTATGACCCCAAGAACACCATCCCCACTGTCAAACATGGAACACTATGCTTTGGGGGTGTTTTTCTGCTAAGGGGACAGGACAACTTCACCGCATCAAGGGGATGATGGACGGGGCCATGTACCGTCAAATCTTGGGTGAGAACGTCCTTCCTTCAGCCAGGGCATCGAAAATGGGTCGTCCGGCATGTTACATAGTTACATATAGTTACATAGTAGGTGAGGTTGAAAAAAGACACAAGTCCATCAAGTCCAACCTATGTATGTGATTATGTGTCAGTATTTCATTACATATCCCTGTATGTTGCTGACATTCAGGTGATTATCTAATAGTTTCTTGAAGCTATCAATGCTCCCCGCTGAGACCACCGCCTGTGGAAGGGAATTCCACATCCTTGCCGCTCTTACAGTAAAGAACCCTCTATGTAGTTTAAGGTTAAACCTCTTCTTCTAATTGTAATGAGTGGCCACGAGTCTTATTAAACTCTCTTCTGCGAAAAAGTTTTATCCCTATTGTGGGGTCACCAGTACAGTATTTGTAAATTGAAATCATATCCCCTCTCAAGCATCTCTTCTCCAGAGAGAATAAGTTCAGTGCTCGCAACCTTTCCTCATAACTAAGATCCTCCAGACCCTTTATTAGCTTTGTTGCCCTTCTTTGTACTCGCTCCATTTCCAGTACATCCCTCCTGAGGACTGGTGCCCAGAACTGGACAGCATACTCCAGGTGCGGCCGGACCAGAGTCTTGTAGAGCGGGAGAATTATCGTTTTATCCCTGGAGTTGATCCCCCTTTTAATGCATGCCAATATTCTGTTTGCTTTATTAGCAGCAGCTTGGCATTGCATGCCATTGCCGAGCCTATCATCTACTAGGACCCCCAGGTCCTTTTCCATTCTAGATTCCCCCAGAGGTTCTCCCCCCAGTGTATAGATTGCATTCATATTTTTGCCACCCAAATGCATTATTTTACATTTTTCTACATTGAACCTCATTTGCCATGTAGTCGCCCACCCCATTAATTTATTAAGGTCTTTTTGCAGGATTTCCACATCCTGCTGAGAAGTTATTGCCCTGCTTAGCTTAGTATCGTCTGCAAATACAGAGATTGAACTGTTTATCCCATCCTCCAGGTCGTTTATGAACAAATGAAATAGGATTGGTCCCAGCACAGAACCCTGGGGAACCCCACTACCCACCCCTGACCATTCTGAGTACTCCCCATTTATCACCACCCTCTGAACACGCCCTTGTAGCCAGTTTTCAATCCATGTACTCACCCTATGGTCCATGCCAATGGACCTTATTTTGTACAGTAAATATTTACAGTAAACGTGTCATTCCAGCATTACAATGACCCAAAACACACGGCCAAGGCAACAAAAGAGTGGCTCAAGAAGAAGCACCTTAAGGTCCTGGAGTGGCCTAGCCAGTCTCCAGACCTTAATCCTATAGAAAATATGTGGAGGGAGCTGAAGGTTCAAGTTACCAAACGTCAGCCTCAAAACCTTAATGACTTGGAGAGGATCTGCAAAGAGGAATGGGACTAAATCCCTTCTGAGATGTGTGCAAACCTGGTGGCCAACTACAAGAAACATCTGACCTCTGTGGTTGCCAACAAGAGTTTTGCTGGATATTTTTGTTGTTATTCTGTCTCTCACTGTTAAAATAAACTTACCAACAAAATGATAGACTGATCATTTCTCTGTCAGTAGGTAAACGTACAAAATCAGCAGGCGATCAAATACTTTTTTCCCTCACTGTATGTATAGCACCCTGCAGGCCTCTCTCACCATTCACGGCGTAGAAAAGCACAGAGACACAGTGTTTGAATCCAAACAGTTTCATTTTAAAATGTCATCATCACGTTGATTAGGGGGGGAGGGAGGAATTAGAGAAGTAGAATATAAGCAGATTAAAGTTCAGTTTGTTATAAAAGGCAAGGCGGCACTCTTTGCACCTGGAGGAAAAGAGGTTTTAATTCTGCATTCTTTACAGTAGAAGCTATGGAATTGTGAAATAGACTTCCATGGGAGCTCATCCTAGCCAACTCAAATAACAATACTTATTAATATTTCTAACAAATAACTCCCTGCATTGTTTATCCAGGGAGTATCCGACTGCCTCTGGGGATTAGGAAGGATTTTTTCTTCCATACTTTATAATGGTTCCTTTGCCTTCCTCTGGATCATCTGCAGGTTTATGGGTTCTGTATGTGGAGGTTTTCTATTTACAGTATCTCACAAAAGTGAGTACACCCCTCACATTTTTGTAAATATTTTATTATATCTTTTCATGTGACAGCACTGAAGAAATTACACTTTGCTACAATGTAAAGTAGTGAGTGTACAGCTTGTATAACAGTGTAAATTTGCTGTCCCCTCAAAATAACTCAACACACAGCCAATAATGTTTAAACCGCTGGCAACAAAAGTGAGTACACCTCTAAGTGAAAATGTCCAAATTGGGCCCAAAGTGTCAATATTTTGTATGGCCACCATTACCTTCCAACACCGCTTTAACCCTCTTGGGCATGGAGTTCACCGGAGCTTCACAGGTTGCCACTGGAGAGTCCTCTTCCACTCCTCCATGGTGACATCACAGAGCTGGTGGATGTTAGAGACCTTGCGCTCCTCCACCTTCAGTTTGAGGATGCCCCACAGGTTGGGGGATTAGGTCTGGAGACCCAATAGGGTTTAGGTTTGGAGACATGCTTGGCCAGTCCATCACCTTTACCCTCAGCTTCTTTAGCAAGGCAGTGGTCGTCTTGGAGGTGTTTTTGGGGTTGTTATCATGTTGGAATACTGCCCTGCGGCCCAGTCTCTGAAGGGAGGGGATCATGCTTGGCTTCAGTATGTCGCAGTACATGTTGGCATTCATGGTTCCCTCAATGATCTGTAGCTCTCCAGTGCCGGCAGCACTCATGCAGCCCCAGACCATGACACTCCCAACACCATGCTTGATTGTAGGCAAGACATGCTTGTCTTTGTACTCCTCACCTGGTTGCTGCCGCACACGCTTAACACCATCTGAACCAAATAAGTTTATCTTGGTCTCATCAGATCACAGGACATGGTTCCAGTAATCCTTGTCCTTAGTCTGCTTGTCTTTAGCAAACTGTTTGTGGGCTTTCTTGTACAATATCTTTAGAAGAGGCTTCCTTCTGGGACGACAGTCATGCAGACCAGTTTGATGCAGTGTGCGGCGTATGGTCTGAGCACTGACAGGCTGACCCCCCACCCCTTCAACCTCTGCAATAATGCTGGCAGCACTCATATGTCTATTTCCCAAAGACAACATATGGATATGACGCTGAGCACGTGCACTCAACTCCTTTGGTCGACCATAGCGAGTCCTGTTCAGAGTGGAACCTGTCCTGTTATACCGCTGTATGGTCTTGGCCACCGTGCTGCAGCTCAGTTTCAGGGTCTTGGCAATCTTCTTATAGCCTAGGCCATCTTTATGTAGAGCAACATTTCTTTTTTTTCAGATCCTCAGAGAGTTTTTTGACATGAGGTGCCATGTTAAACTT
This sequence comes from Aquarana catesbeiana, assembly GCF_042186555.1. NCBI lineage: Eukaryota > Metazoa > Chordata > Amphibia > Anura > Ranidae > Aquarana > Aquarana catesbeiana. The sequence goes on from NC_133326.1 coordinate 684,814,615, forward strand.
CCAGTGACCAGTATGAGAGAGTGAGAGCAATAACACCAAATTTAACACACCTGCTCCCCATTCACACCTGAGACCTTGTAACACCAGTGAGTCACATGACACCAGGGAGAGAAAATGGCTAATTGGGCCCAATTTGGACATTTTCACTTAGGGGTGTACTCACTTTTGTTGCCAGCGGTTTAGACATTAATTGCTATGTGTTGAGTTATTTTGCGGTAACAGAAAATTTACACTGTTATACAAGCTGTACACTCACTACTTTACATTGTAGCAAAGTGTCATTTCTTCAGTGTTGTCACATGAAAAGATATAATAAAATATTTACAAAAATGTGAGGGGTGTACTCACTTTTGTGAGATACTGTATGTATATTTGTCTCTTGGTTAAACTCTATGGACCATGTGTCTTTTTTTATCAATCTAACTATGTAGAAAGCATCAAAGTCCAAGGATCAGCATGGTGTAGCACCCTCAGTACTACAGAGTAGGTACATTTAGTTTGGCTTCCCTATAGGCAGGAGAGCTGGGGTTAAAGTGGTTCTAAAAGCAGATGTTTATTTTTATCTTGATGCATTCTTTGTATTAAGATAAAAAAACCTTCTGTATGCAGCAGCCCCCCCTCAGACCCCCTAATACTTACATGAGCCCCATCTCGATCCAGCGATGTTGCACAAGAGCCTTGGTTGTCGGGGACTCTCCCTCCTCATTGGCTTAGACAGCAGCGGGCGCCATTGGCTCCCACTGCTGTCAATCAAAATCAGTGAGCCAATCAGGAGAGAGAGGGGGCGGTCCAAGCCATGGCTCAGTGTCTGAATGGACAGACAGAGCAGTGGCTCGGCTCGGGTGCCCCCAAAGCAAGCTGCTTGCTGTGGAGGCACTCGGCAGGAGGGAGGGGCACAGCAGAGGGACCTAAGAAGAGGAGGATCTGGGCTGCTCTGTGCAAAACCACTGCACAGAGCAGGTAATTATAACATGTTTGTTATCTTCAAACAAAAGAACCCAAAACTTTAATATCACTTTAATATGTTTGTGCTTAGCTGTGCAGAGCACTGAGGGCTGTTGTCTCCCCCTGACTTCTAGAAGTTGCTGGATAGTTCTGGAACCTAGAGGGTGGAAAAACAAAGGCTAAAGCCTGAAAATGTATGGAGTTTTCACCAATCCCCGGGGAGGTAAGGCCCAGAATGTGGGGAATAGGCCTTGAATGTTCAGGAGCAGTGGCGGCTGGTGCTCAAAATTTTTGGGGGGGCGCAAAAAAATGTTGAAAAAAATCATCAATTGCAGCCACTGTTCCATCAAATGCTGCCACTGTGCCCATAAAATGCTGCCACTGTGCCCATCAAACGCTGCCACTGTGCCCATCAAAAGCTACCACTGTGCCATCAATTGCAGCCACTGTGCAATGAAATGCTGCCACTGTGCCCAAACGTTGCCACTGTGCCATCAAATGCTGCCACTGTGCCATCAATTGCAGCCACTGTGCCAAACGCTGCCACTGTGCCCATTAAATGCTGCCACTGTGCCCATTAAACGCTGCCAGTGTGCCTATCAAATGCTGCCAGTGTGCCCATCATATGCTGCCAGTGTGTCCAAACGCTGCCAGTGTGCCCATCAAATTCTTCCAGTGTGCCCATCATAAGCTGCCAGTGTGCCCATCAAATGCTGCCACTGTGCCCATTATATGCTGCCAGTGTGCCCATCATATGCTGCCAGTGTGCCCATTAAATGCTGCCAGTGTGCCTTTGAATGCCCCCAGTGTGACCCCCGCCCGCTCGCCACCAGAGAGAAAATGGATGGAAGAGAGAAGGAGCAGCTGAAGGTCTCACCTCTTTAACAACATCAGCTAGGCTTAGCTGAAGCCATCCTGATAGACAAGGTTGAGCCTGTGTAGCAGAAAGCCTGTACAGTAGCCACTTGAACTTCAGGATTCACCAAAAGAGGGACTGGGTGAGTAACTTCTGTTTTGTACGACACCCCAAGCCTGGATAGAGGGGACAGCAAGATGCAATATTTTGCTTGGCCATAACCAAGGGACCACTTAGAGCCAATACAAAGCCGTCAGAAGCCACCCCACACCTTCTACAGCTTTGGTTTTTAACAGCCAGGTGCATTGGCATTTCTCTAAAGAGCAGCTCCTGCACCCATCAGTTGGAATTCCTGTCCCTTTTTTTGTTGTGCCAATAATCCTACAGGTGGACAGCGTTGTTGATGTTTGATACCTAGAAGCCAGAGAGATTAGCAAAGTCTTCAAGATTTCAGCCAAGTTCTACAGTACCGGGCATCCCATGCTTTTCCCCATTCCCCATTCAAGTGTAACCCCTAAATAAACAAAAAGAAAAAAAAATCCCCTGGACTGATTCTTAGGCCTGCAAGAAAGATGCACAATTCCTGTTGCCTGGCTGTGTGTAAAAGGAAGGCCTGAAAATCCAGCGGCTCCTACGGGAGTACGCGCTACAATGGCATCTAAAATACTAGAAGAAAAAGAAGAAAACTGCGCTAGAAACCTAAATGTGAAGCTGCAGCTATAAGTGAACTACACCAATAAAGCAAATATATTAAAAGCCGCGCATAAAAAATGATCAATCAAATAAATTGTGAATAGTCCTTGTGATTAAATGTCCGACACAAAATTAAGGTGAACACAAATTGAATGGTGAAAAAAATCCCTGAAAATGTTGTTTTCAATGATCAATAGCTGATGGTAAATGTTCAGATATCACACTTCCTGTTAGATGGAATGCTTAACAGATAGCAAGCCAAATAAGACAGGTGGCTATGAACCCAGCCTGGGCCTTTGGGGAACCTATCCGGATACGTCCTGGACAAATTTCACTCACAGATCAGATCGGATCCACGAAGGTTTGTACCCAAAAAAAATTTTTTAGGATAACATAGCGTAATACTGACATAAATAGGTATTGTTTAAGATTTTATGTAAAAATAAATGTGACACTCCACCAGTGATAAATCATATAATTCATATAATATCCAGTGCCATAGGCACAAAAAAAATTTTGAAGTGAGTGACATCAACCATGCAAAATAGTGAAAAATCTCATGTGTGAAGAGCTAGTGCAGAAATCCATCCAAAAAAGCCGCTTACCAGAGATGAAACCAAAGAGGCATGTGATTGACCACCAGATGACAGATGGAAAAAAAGGGGAAGGGATCTGAGGCCGCTTACCAGACTTATTATAAAGTTGAGCATATAACTAGTCAGCAGAAAAGATGAAAGGAATACCAAGGTGCAGCAAACCGCATGAAAGTCCTGCTTACCAGACAGCAGGCTCTATAATGGCAGATTGATTTATTCACAGAACCGGCTTCCTGGCATAGGGCTGCGGGGATCCATTAGGCCATCCATAACTCGGGCTCCGCAGTGCACATATATGAGAAATGATGGCAATAGTGTAATACGTAAAAACTATTTATTAAAATAAAGGAATAACACTTACAGTGTAACAAGAAAAAAGCACAACGCCGGCCGGCATACGAACAAACTCCCGTCCTCAGTAAGACAGCGTGGTGACGTCACCACGTCCCTCCCAAACGCGTTTCGTCATAGGCTGAGGTTCTCAATGGGGCTTTTTATCTTGTTACACTGCAAGTGTTATTCTGTGCCTAGCTGCAGGTCTGACTTCAGCCCTTCAGTACTGGAAATATCATAGATTAACAGCCTCCCTAATGAGGCCCCCCTTCCTACTCTGGGCCCCATAGTAGCAGCATGAACTGCTATGGCTATTGTTACACTGCTGGTATTTGGACAGGACTCAGTGCCCAGATTAGTGGAATTAATTCTCCCTCTCTGACATGTGATATAGTACAAATCCAAAGCTTCTGTGATGCTGCTGAACTGAGAACATTTCCCATTAAACTCCAGGGACAGTCCCCGACTTCACTATGTTTCAAGCAACATTGTCACGGACCAGACCAGCACTGACCAGTGATTTCCATTTGATGCGAATGTCTCACAGGAGGCATGACTGTGTCACCAGACTGCAAGTCAGCAATTATATTTGGTAGGTGCTTATTACAGGAAGGGATCCAGCATCTGAGAGGAACGTGAGAAAAAAATATTTGGCATTGATTCAACTTTATCGGCTTTAATCACACCATGTGATCAGAGCGCCATGATGTGTAGGTGACACCAAAAAAAAAAATATCATTCATGGGACATTCTTTACAGATCAAGCAGGCTGAGTTTTACCGTCAGTCTGAAAATATGTGGGGGGTTGGCTATTCTTGTATAGGGGCAATACTGAAGAAAATAGCTGTACTGTTATACAGGGTATGGTGTAATAGTTTATTTGGATAGAAAACACAATGTAGCAGTGTCTGTGCATGAAGACTGCAACGTAGCAGTGTCTGTGCATGAAGACCGCAACATAGCTGTGTCTGTGCATGAAGACCGCAATGTAGCAGTGTCTGTGCATGAAGACCGCAACGTAGCTGTGTCTGTGCATGAAGACCGCAATGTAGCAGTGTCTGTGCATGAAGATCGCAATGTAGCAGTATCTGTGCATGAAGACCGCAATGTAGCAGTGCCTGTGCATGAAGACCGCAACGTAGCAGTGTCTGTGCATGAAGACCGCAATGTAGCAGTGTCTGTGCATGAAGACCGCAACGTAGCAGTGTCTGTGCATGAAGACCGCAACGTAGGAGTGCCTGTGTATGAAGACCGCAACGTAGCAGTGTCTGTGCATGAAGACCGCAACGTAGCAGTGCCTGTGTATGAAGACCGCAACTTAGCAGTGTCTGTGCATGAAGACCGCAATGTAGCAGTGCCTGTGCATGAAGACCGCAACGTAGCAGTGTCTGTGCATGAAGACCGCAACGTAGCTGTGTCTGTGCATGAAGACCTCAACATAGGTGTGTCTGTGAATGAAGACCGCAATGTAGCAGTGTCTGTGCATGAAGACCGCAATGTAGCTGTGTCTGTGCATGAAGACCGCAACGTAGCAGTGCCTGTGCATGAAGACCGCAACGTAGCAGTGTCTGTGCATGAAGACCACAATGTAGCAGTGTCTGTGCATGAAGACCGCAATGTAGCTGTGTCTGTGCATGAAGACCACAATGTAGCAGTGTCTGTGCATGAAGACCGCAATGTAGCAGTGTCTGTGCATGAAGACCACAACGTAGCAGTGTCTGTGCATGAAGACCGCAACGTAGCAGTGTCTGTGCATGAAGACTGCAATGTAGCAGTGTCTGTGCATGAAGACCGCAACGTAGCAGTGTCTGTGCATGAAGACCGCAACGTAGCAGTGTCTGTGCATGAAGACCGCAAGTAGCAGTGTCTGTGCATGAAGACCACAAAGTAGCAGTGTCTGTGCATGAAGACCGCAACGTAGCAGTGTCTGTGCATGAGGACCGCAACGTAGGAGTGCCTGTGTATGAAGACCGCAACGTAGCAGTGTCTGTGCATGAAGACCGCAACGTAGCAGTGTCTGTGCATGAAGACCGCAACGTAGCAGTGCCTGTGCATGAAGACCGCAACTTAGCAGTGTCTGTGCATGAAGACCGCAATGTAGCAGTGCCTGTGCATGAAGACCGCAACGTAGCAGTGTCTGTGCATGAAGACCGCAATGTAGCTGTGTCTGTGCATGAAGACCTCAACATAGGTGTGTCTGTGAATGAAGACCGCAATGTAGCAGTGTCTGTGCATGAAGACCGCAATGTAGCTGTGTCTGTGCATGAAGACCGCAACGTAGCAGTGCCTGTGCATGAAGACCGCAACGTAGCAGTGTCTGTGCATGAAGACCGCAATGTAGCAGTGTCTGTGCATGAAGACTGCAATGTAGCTGTGTCTGTGCATGAAGACCGCAATGTAGCAGTGTCTGTGCATGAAGACCGCAACGTAGCAGTGTCTGTGCATGAAGACCACAACGTAGCAGTGTCTGTGCATGAAGACCGCAACGTAGCAGTGTCTGTGCATGAAGACTGCAATGTAGCAGTGTCTGTGCATGAAGACCGCAACGTAGCAGTGTCTGTGCATGAAGACCGCAAGTAGCAGTGTCTGTGCATGAAGACCGCAAAGTAGCAGTGTCTGTGCATGAAGACCGCAATGTAGCAGTGTCTGTGCATGAAGACCTCAACGTAGGTGTGTCTGTGAATGAAGACCGCAATGTAGCAGTGTCTGTGCATGATGACCGCAACTTAGCAGTGTCTGTGCATGAAGACCTCAACGTAGGTGTGTCTGTGCATGAAGACCGCAATGTAGCAGTGTCTGTGCATGAAGACCGCAAGTAGCAGTGTCTGTGCATGAAGACCGCAAAGTAGCAGAGTCTGTGCATGAAGACCGCAACGTAGCAGTGTCTGTGCATGAAGACCTCAACGTAGGTGTGTCTGTGCATGAAGACCGCAATGTAGCAGTGTCTGTGCATGATGACCGCAACTTAGCAGTGTCTGTGCATGAAGACCTCAACGTAGGTGTGTCTGTGCATGAAGACCGCAATGTAGCAGTGTCTGTGCATGAAGACCACAACGTAGCAGTGTCTGTGCATGAAGACCTCAACGTAGGTGTGTCTGTGCATGAAAACCGCAATGTAGCAGTGTCTGTGCATGAAGACCACAACGTAGCAGTGTCTGTGCATGAAGACCTCAACGTAGGAGTGTCTGTGCATGAAGATCGCGATTTTGTCCATGCATAGGGATCCCAATGTAGCATTGTCTATGCAAGAGTTTTCAATGTAACGTTGTCTATGCACAGAGACCACAATGTAGCAGTGTCTGTGCATAGAGATCACAGTGTACAATTGTCTGTGCATAGGGATCCCAATGTATCATTGTCTGTGCACAAAGATCGCAGTGTAGCATTGTACAGTGTGTGTACATAAACAGCTATGAAGGAACACTTACCTGCCCATCCTCCATACTTCCTAAGGTCCTTCCTCCACCATTGGGACAGAATGTGGACTCGGAACCCCATCAGCAGCTTGAAGGTGTGTTTGAGAACCAGGTATCCCAGAGCCAGGAACCCCAGCAGGGTCAGTCCCTGGTAGAGCACCGAGTCCGACATGTCAGCTCTTCTCTCTCTGTCTCAGTACAGCAGGTAATTGTGACTCTTCCCTCCTACAAATAATAAAGTCAGATAAACGTCTACACCCATCAGATTTAACTCATGTGTACACACACTCTGCATATTACCATGACTCACCAATGTATCAACATCACATCACTAATATGCATAGTATTCAGATATTATATATATATATATATATATATATATATTTATGGTTGGAGCCCTATGTCCGATATGGACATAGATAACACTTATAGTAAAGATGAGACTTACCATTGGAAATAGACCTGAAAGTGTGGACTTACCATATGAAATGGACCTGAAAGTGTGCCTTGGTCTAATGGCCGGTATGCCAAAATAAGGGGGCATACCCTGGTTTAAGAAATGATTATTCTGTAAAGAGAAATGAATGAAATGAATAGTTGAGAAATGCTGTGAAATGGGGATGGGAGGGTGGGTATCGCGCACAGGAAACCGACAAGCACCACAGGTGAGCGGGCTGCTTAAATACCCCCCGGGCTCCTCCCATAAATTCAGGCCACCATACTGGCCTTCCTACTTATGGTTGGAGCCCTATGTCCGATATGGACATAGATAACACTTATAGTAAAGATGAGACTTACCATTGGAAATAGACCTGAAAGTGTGGACTTACCATATGAAATGGACCTGAAAGTGTGCCTTGGTCTAATGGCCGGTATGCCAAAATAAGGGGGCAAAAACATTCAGGTAGGGTTATAATATTTATTGGTTTTCAGTTATTTATTGAGCCAGTTTGGAGAATGCCTGTGCCATCTCTATTTGCGGATTGGGGATATACCGGGCGAAGCAGGCTGATTTCCACCTGCCTAGTCTTTTGATGATGTGGTCTGGAACCCCGTGGCGGGATGCTGCGGAGGCTGCTCCGATGCGAAAGGAGTGTCCGGAATACTGACTAGGGTTAAGGTGAAGATTGCGGAGAAGTATCCTTATGTGTTTCACAAACTGAGAGGCGCTTAAGGGTTTAACTGGGAATGGTAGAAGGGGACTGGTGTCTGGTTGCTCAGGCAGGAGTGACCGGAGTCGGTTGAGTACCGCGACTGGACACCAGCTGTTGTTGGTTTTGTAAAGGTGAATGTTCACTCCTGAGCCCGTTTGCTGGGTTTTAGAGACCTCGAGGTGCAGGATGAAATGGTCTTGGTATGGAAGCAAGTGCCGTCTGCATAGTACTTGGTCTGTGGGTTTGTTAGAGGTGAATTCGCCAGGTCGCAAGAACCCATAGTAAGCTAAATATATGGCTGCTTGTAAGACCGTGCTGGGGAGCAGACCGAATGGCGAAGTAGCCAGAATAGTTGACATGTCCCTAAAGATGGGCCCCGTAATGGGTAAGCGCTTGGTGCTGATGACTGGTTGTTGTTTCTGAATGCCCCTTAGGATGGCTCGTATAGCGTGTGATGAGAACAGTGAAGATTTCGTGGGGTCTTCAAGCGTCAAGAAATGTTGAATGCCGGCTAGATATAGCCGAATGGTATTGTAGGATTAGGGATGAGCTTCGTGTTCGAGTCGAACCCATGTTCGACTCGAACATCGGCTGTTCGACCGTTCGCCGAATTGCGAACGTTATGGGCCGTTCGCGCTAAATTCGTGTGGCGCGTCACGGCCCATAATTCACTGCGGCATCGCAGTGCATTGCTGGCTGATGATTGGCCAAGCATGCACTATGACCCGCATGCTTGGCCAATCACAGCGCTGTCAGTAGAGAGAGCTGTAATTGGCCAAAGCCAGGGTGGCTTTGGCCAATTATGGCTCAGGGGATTTAGTACACACCCCACACTATATAAGGCCGCCTGCACGGCGGCCCTGTGTAGTGTGTGTTCCGGTGTGCTGAGAGATAGAGAGAGAGAGAGACAGTGTCATTTGATTTGAGTTAGATAGATTAGGCAGAACAGTCAGTCAGTTAGCTGCACTTACAGTGTATTGTGTATATATATGCATCCCAGGTGTTGCATATATATATATACACTGTATTCAGTTTAGCTAGATCCGTTCCTGTTATCTTCTATCTAGACTATTTACATTTAATGCAGTGCGTCCTGCTCACAGTGTTCAGCTAGATCCGTTCCTGCTATTTACATTTAGTGCAGTGCGTCCTGCTCACAGTGTTCAGCTAGATCCGTTCCTGTTATCTTCTAGACTATTTACATTTAGTGCAGTGCGTCCTGCTCACAGTGTTCAGCTAGATCCGTTCCTGCAATTTACATTTAGTGCAGTGCGTCCTGCTCACAGTGTTCAGCTAGATCCGTTCCTGCTATTTACATTTAGTGCAGTGCGTCCTGCTCACAGTGTTCAGCTAGATCCGTTCCTGCTATTTACATTTAGTGCAGTGCGTCCTGCTCACAGTGTTCAGCTAGATCCGTTCCTGCTATTTACATTTAGTGCAGTGCGTCCTGCTCACAGTGTTCAGCTAGATCCGTTCCTGTTATCTTCTAGACTATTTACATTTAGTGCAGTGCGTCCTGCTCACAGTGTTCAGCTAGATCCGTTCCTGCAATTTACATTTAGTGCAGTGCGTCCTGCTCACAGTGTTCAGCTAGATCCGTTCCTGCTATTTACATTTAGTGCAGTGCGTCCTGCTCACAGTGTTCAGCTAGATCCGTTCCTGTTAAATTCCTACTGACCGGCAGGCTTGTCTGGTTACAGTATATAAAGCTACCTGAAGAAAATTACAGGTGTTCTATTTGATCCTATTAGTACCACGGTCAGGCAGCTAGACTATTTACATTTAGTACAGTGCGTCCTGCTCACAGTGTTCAGCTAGATCCGTTCCTGTTATCTTCCTACTGACAGGCAGGCTTGTCTGGTTACAGTATATAAAGCTACCTGAAGAAAATTACAGGTGTTCTATTTGATCCTATTAGTACCACGGTCAGGCAGCTAGACTATTTACATTTAGTACAGTGCGTCCTGCTCACAGTGTACAGCTAGATCCGTTCCTGTTATCTTCCTACTGACAGGCAGGCTTGTCTGGTTACAGTATATAAAGCTACCTGAAGAAAATTACAGGTGTTCTATTTGATCCTATTAGTACCACGGTCAGGCAGCTAGACTATTTACATTTAGTACAGTGCGTCCTGCTCACAGTGTACAGCTAGATCCGTTCCTGTTATCTTCCTACTGACAGGCAGGCTTGTCTGGTTACAGTATATAAAGCTACCTGAAGAAAATTACAGGTGTTCTATTTGATCCTATTAGTACCACGGTCAGGCAGTTAGACTATTTACATTTAGTACAGTGCGTCCTGCTCACAGTGTACAGCTAGATCCGTTCCTGTTATCTTCCTACTGACAGGCAGGCTTGTCTGGTTACAGTATATAAAGCTACCTGAAGAAAATTACAGGTGTTCTATTTGATCCTATTAGTACCACGGTCAGGCAGCTAGACTATTTACATTTAGTACAGTGCGTCCTGCTCACAGTGTTCAGCTAGATCCGTTCCTGTTATCTTCCTACTGACAGGCAGGCTTGTCTGGTTACAGTATATAAAGCTACTTGAAGAAAATTACAGGTGTTCTATCCCAGCTTAGTGCAGCTACAGGCCATTAGTATGTCTGGAAGGCCAAGAAGGAGAGGCAGACAGTCACAAGCCAATAAGAGAGGGCAAGCAGGCTCTGTGTCTAGTGCTGGTCGTGGAGACGGTGCATCCTCATCAGCACGTGGCCATGGGACACGCTTGGCCTTTTTTTCGGCAGCTGGCCATGTTGAGCCGCAACATGCGGAAGACTTGGTCGAGTGGATGACCAAGCCGTCCTCATCCTCCTCATCCTCTCTCACCCATGCCCAGGGTGCTTTGTCTGGCAAAGCAGCGGCCTCTTCCCTCAGCTCAATGTCATCAGTGACTCCTTCCCTAGCTCCACCATGTCCTCATGAGGATTCCCTCGAACTGTTTGACCACAGTGTTGGGTACATGCTCCAGGAGGATGCCCAGCGTTTGGAAGGCTCTGATGACGATACTGAGCTCGATGAAGGCAGTAACATGAGCGCGGACAGAGGGGGTGCCCAAGAAGGACAGCAATCTGGCAGTCATGCTCCCCCTGCTGCAGCATACTGCCAGGTTTGCTCCAGTGATGAGGAGGGAGGGGATGATGAGGTCACTGACTCAACGTGGGTGCCTGATAGGAGAGAGGAGGAGGAGGAGGAGGAGGAGGAGGAGGCGGCAGCACATCACCAACGAGGCAGGATGCCCTCCAGGGGCCAGCCTAAGGGCAGCACATTGACTGCATCACACCCCAAAGCTCCACATGTGCAGGGCGCTGCAGTCTCTGCGCGTTATTCAAAAAGTTCTTTGGTGTGGGCCTTTTTTGAGACGAGTGCATCAGATCGCACCGCTGCTATTTGCAACATATGTCTCAAGCGTATCTCGCGTGGCCAAAATATCTCCCGCTTGGGTACCACATGCTTGACCAGACATATGTTGACCTGCCATGCAGTTCGTTGGCAAGCGTATCTAAAAGACCCACACCAAAGAACAAAGAGGATCTCTCCTTGCTCCTCATCAGCTGAGATTTCCAACCCCACTAGACCTTCAGTCCTCTCTGAGACCTGCAGTGAGAGGAATGAAGGTGTAGAATTAGGTGTGTCACAACCAAGTACTTGTGGGCAATCTGCTTTTGGTACACCGACGTCAGATTGTACCAGGCAAATTTCCCTGCCCCAGCTGCTGCACCGCCGAAAGAAGTTTGCTCCCAGCCATCCACATGCCCAGCGGTTGAATGCTAGCTTGGCAAAATTGCTAGCACTTCAACTGCTGCCTTTTCAGTTGGTAGACTCTGCCCCCTTCCGTGAGTTTGTGGAATGTGCGGTTCCTCAGTGGCAGGTACCCAAACGCCACTTTTTCTCACGGAAGGCGATTCCGGCTCTCTACCGGCATGTGGAAGGCAATGTCCATGCCTCGCTGGACAGGGCGGTCAGCGGTAAGGTGCATATTACCGCTGACTCATGGTCCAGCAGGCATGGACAGGGACGTTACCTAAGTTTCACGGCGCATTGGGTGACTCTGCTGGCAGCTGGGAAGGATGCAGGACAAGGTGCAGTAGTGTTGGAGGTTGTTCCGCCACCACGCCTCCAAAATGCTGATTGTGACACACCTCTCTCCTCCACCCCCTCCTCTTCTTCTTCCTCCATGGCCTCTTCCTCGGAACCAGCGGTGCTCCGTAGGCGTTCAAGGGGCTACGCAAGTACGCAGGCCAAAAGATGCCATGCGGTGCTTGAGCTGGTGTGCTTGGGGGACAGGAGCCACACTGGGGCAGAGGTTCTGTCAGCTCTGCAGGGGCAGGTTCAGAGGTGGTTGACGCCACGCCAACTTAAGGCAGGAATGGTGGTTTGCGACAATGGCACCAACCTCCTCTCTGCCCTCCGACAGGGACAAATGACCCATGTGCCCTTTTTGGCTCACGTCCTTAACTTGGTGGTGCAGCGGTTCTTGGGCAGGTACCCGGGCTTACAGGATGTCCTGAGGCAGGCCAGGAAAGTCTGTGTGCATTTCCGCCGGTCATATAATGCCAGTGCTCGGCTGACGGACCTCCAAAAGGAGTTTAACCTGCCCAAGAACCGCCTAATCTGTGACATGCCCACCAGGTGGAACTCAACGTTGGCCATGCTGCAGCGGCTGCACACGCAGCAGAGGGCCATCAATGAGTACCTGTGCGACTATGGCACCAGGACAGGGTCAGGGGAGCTTGGTTTTTTTTCCCCACGCCAGTGGGCCATGATCAGGGATGCATGCACTGTCCTGTCACCATTCGAGGAGGCCACGAGGATGGTGAGCAGTGACAGTGCATGCATCAGTGACACTGTCCCCCTTGTCCACCTGTTGGAGCACACGCTGCGTGGAATAATGGACAGGGCACTTGAGGCAGAACAGAGGCAGGAAGAGGAGGACTTCCTTAGCTCTCAAGGCCCCCTTTATCCAGACAGTGTTCCTGCGTGCCCGCCGATCACACAGGAAGAGGACGAGGAGGAAGAGGAGGAGGAGGAAGATTGTGTCAGTATGGAGGTGGAGCCTGGCACTCAGCATCAGCAGCAGTCTTTAAGGGATCAGTCCCAAGAAACACATGGACTTGTACGTGGCTGGGAGGAGGTGGCTGCGGACCATGTCGTTCTTAGTGACCCAGAGGACTCCGGACCGAATGCCTCAGCAAACCTACGCTGCATGGCCTCCCTGATCCTGCAAAGCCTGCGTAAGGATCCTCGTATTCGTGGTATCAAGGAGAAGGACCAATACTGGCTGGCAACCCTCCTTGATCCACGTTACAAGGGTAAGGTTGCGGACCTTATCTTGCCATCGCAGAGGGAGCAGAGGATGAAACATCTTCGGGAGGCCTTGCAGAAAGGTCTGTGCAACGCGTTCCCAGAGACTGGGAGGTTACAAACTCCTGTTTCTGGACAACGTGTTGCTGAGGCTTCGGTCAGTCAAAGAAGGAGCGGTGGAGAAGGTGGCCGTCTGACCGATGCGTTCAGACAATTTTTTGGTCCGCAGCCCCAAGGTATGATCGGTTCCAGCAACCATCGCCAGCGTCTGTTTTACATGGTGCAGGAATACCTAGGGGCAAGATCAGACTTGGACACCTTTCCCACCGAAAATCCTCTGGGTTACTGGGTCTTGAGGATGGATCACTGGCCAGAGCTTGCACAGTATGCAATTGAGCTACTGGCCTGTCCTGCATCCAGCGTTCTTTCGGAACGCACATTCAGTGCTGCTGGAGGCGTGGTAACCGATCACAGGGTGCGTCTGTCCACCGACTCGGTCGATCGGCTGACCTTCATAAAAATGAATGAGTCTTGGATCACCACCAGCTACCAAGCACCTGATGCTGATGTAACCGAATAATTTTTTTTGAAATCTCAGATCCCTTCAAAGACTGCCTATGCTGATGCTGAGTGACTATCCCTGAGTAATTATCCTCTTCCTCCTCAATCATCACGCTGATAGCTTGTAAGAACATTTTTGGTTCTGGGCGCCACCACCAGTGCCTAAGGCACAATTTTTCAGCCCCTGTTTAACAGGGGCGTGTAATTACAATTTTTGATGTAATACTTTGCAGCAGGGCTCGTTCCTGCATTCCAACTAGAGTGTCTGTGAGGGGTTGCAGTGTTGTGGCACCAGCACCAGTGCCTAGGGCCCAATTTTTCTGCCCCTGTCTAACAGGGGCGTGTAATTACAATTTTTGATGCAATACTTTGCAGCAGGGCTCGTTCCTGCGTTCCAACTAGAGTGTCTGTGAGGGGTTGCAGTGTTGTGGCACCAGCACCAGTGCCTAAGGCCCAATTTTTCTGCCCCTGTCTAACAGGGGCGTGTAATTACAATTTTTGAAGCAATAATTTGCAGCAGGGCTCGTTCCTGCGTTCCAACTAGAGTGTCTGTGAGGGGTTGCAGTGTTGTGGCACCAGCACCAGTGCCTAAGGCCTAATTTTTCAGCTCCTGTTCAACAGGGGCATGTAATTACAATTCTTGATCTAATATTTCACAGCAGGGCCCTGTGAGGGCTTACAGTGTTGTGGCCACAGCAACACCTAAGGCCCAAATTTCTGCTGAGTATATAGGGCAGGACCCTACTTTCAAACATCTAACTTACAAACGACTCCTACTTGTAAACGGAAGGAGACAACAGGAAGTGAGATGAAATCTACCCCTAGGAAGGGAAATTCTCTCCTGTAAGAGTTAATATGGGAAAACAAGTTCTCCTTTCCACTGATGCTTTCCAATCCTTGTTCCACAAAAAAACCCAAATTTTCAAAAAACATTTTTCATTGGGACAAAAAAGTGAGGTGAAATCTTCTGAAGAGGAGGAAAGACAGCAAAACAAATGTCACAGGGGTGATAACCCTTCCCTATGTTTTCCAAAAAGCTTAGAAAAGATTTTTTGGCTGGAGCTAAACACGTTAAAAATGTTCAAAATTACAAACAGATTCTACTTAACAACAAACCTACAGTCCCTGTCTTGTTTGCACCGCCTGTATACTGCTGTTCAGAGTATATAGGGCCTGGTGGCCCCACACCTTTCCTTATTTTAATTTGGGTGCGGGGTTCCCCTTAATATCCATACAAGACCCAAAGGGACTGGTAATGGACTGGGGGGTACCCATGCCGTTTGTCTCACTGATTTTCATCCATATTGCCATGACCCGACATGACATTAAACCCGCAAGCAGTTTTAAATGAGATTTTTTCCTTTAAAAATGACATTTGGTGCAGGGACTGTTCTAAACATGGGAAACACGCGTCACTTTACAGGCATACTATAGACACCCCCCAGGTACGATATTTAAAGGAATATTTCACTTTTTTTTTTTTACTTTAAGCATCATTAAAATCACTGCTCCCGAAAAAACGGCCGTTTTTAAAAGTTTTTTTTGCATTGATACATGTCCCCTGGGGTAGGACCCGGGTCCCCAAACCCTTTTTAGGACAATACCATGCAAATTAGCCTTTAAAATGAGCACTTTTGATTTCGAACGTTCGAGTCCCATAGACGTCAATGGGGTTCTAACGTTCGTGCGAACTTTCGGTCCGTTCGCGGGTTCTGGTGCGAACCGAACCGGGGGGTGTTCGGCTCATCCCTATGTAGGATAAGGCCAGCTGCGTGTGACAGTGCGCAGTGAAGGCCAGTACCTGTTTGACATCTGTTGGTCCTTTACGGCAGGATGTGAGGAACTTATTGAACGCCTTCCAAGCTGTCTGGTAGGCTTTGAGTGTGTTGTGAGAGAGTGAATGATTGATGAGTTGCGTTGCTCCGTGTAAATGTTGAACTAGTCCAGGGTCAGTTGTGACCAGACAGGGATAGGGGCCGACATTGGTTCGGCTTCGGGAACCTGTTCAAAAAAGGAGGTATAATTAAAACGTGACAGTGCGTCAGCAGCTAAATTGTATCTGCCGGGAATAAATGCACAGTGTATGTTAAACTGATGCTGTAAAGACAGTTGTACCAATCTGCGCAGGAAGGACATGACTGTTAGGCACTTGGACCTGCCTTTGTTGATGATGTCTGCTGTGGCCTGGTTGTCGGTGGTGAAGACTACGGTTTGTCCTGTCCAGTGGTGGCCCCAGAGCTGTGCAGCTGCCACTATGGGATAAAGTTCAAAGAGGGAAGATGTTTGAGTAAAGCCGGGTATCAACAGAATCTGTTGAGGCCAGGGTCCTGAAAACCAATGGTGGCCAAAAATTGCCGCGAAACCTGTGGAGGCTGCAGCGTCTGTCACTACCTGGGGTGACAGGGGCGAAACCATGGGTATAAATAGGGATATGCCATTCCAGGCGGACAAGAATTCCTCCCACATAGATAGGTCCGCTATAGCTGCGGAGTCTAGATTTAAGATCTGATCGGGGTCTTGAGTTTCTGACAGGAATCTAAGCAGGCGTGATACAAAGGTGCGGCCTTGTGGAATAATTCGCATGGCGAAATTAAGCATTCCCAGGAGAGATTGCAACTGCTTTTTGGTACAGCCCTTGGTGTGTGTAAACTCGTGAAGGACTGCCCTAATGCGGGTTAGTTTGTCGAGGGGGAGACTGGCTTGCATAGCGCAGGTATCCAAGCTGACCCCGAGAAAGGTGATGATGTGTGCTGGGCCGTCGACTTTGTGCTCGGCGATGGGAACATTGAGGTTTCCAAATATCACTCTGAGTTTGTCGAGGTCTCCTGGGGGCTTGCTGGGAGGTTCTATTAGTAGAAAGTCATCCAGGTAATGGATGACTTCTTGGCATTGACCCTTGTGTAAGAGTATCCAAACAAGGGACTGAGCGAACGTGTCGAAGAGCCAAGGACTACTCTTCGAACCGAAGGTTAATTTTGTGGCAAAATAATATGCCTCCTTCCACTTGATGCCATGCCAGCACCAAAGGGATGGGTGGATGGGCAGGAGCTTGAAGGCATCCGAGATGTCGGCTTTGGAGAGCCAGGCACCTGTACCTGCTTTGATGATTGCTTGTATTGCCATGTCGACGGAGGAATATTTTAGGGAAAATTCTTCGGAGGGTATCAGGGAATTGAGACTGGGGATGTGGGAAGAATGAGGCGCAGACAGGTCGTACACCAAACGCAATTTATTCGTGAACTTGCCCTTGACAAGCCCAATAGGGCTGACTCTCCATGTGCTGAAAGGGGGGCGAGTGAAAGGGCCTATAACGAACTCTCGATCTACCTCTGCTTGTAAGAGCTGATCTATGGCTTGTTCGTCAATGGCTGCTGAACGAAGATTGGTACATTCGTGAGTACTGTGGGGTAGTGAAATGAGGCCGGTGTGAAAGCCTGCTGTGAAGCCCTGGATAAGGTAGGTGGCCAGGGAAGGGGTGGGATGTGAGGTGAGGTACAGTCCTAACCATAAGAAGTTGATCCGGCTTAGTCATGCCCTCTTGTGTTGTTTGACTTCACACAAGTTTCTTGGGTGTGCTCTTTGGCATAAGGTGCAGATGTGGAGTAGGCGGCACTGGCTGAAGTTGCAGGACCCGTAGTTGTAGTTATTACAGATGGCTGCCCCTCCCATGGTTCGGACTGGGCATCCGAATTTGTCCACCTGAGGCGTTTGTTCAGGGGGCGACTGACCCTGAATTGTGCCCGAGGTAGAGGGAAACTCGAAGGGCCGTCTGATCGCCGCATTGGCGCACCAGGTGGCAGTGTGGGTGGAGGACTGACAAATCGCACACAGAGGTGAGCGTAAGCCGGCAAAGTGGCGACAGAAGAGCTCTGTGTCCATGAGACTCCAATTTGTCGTAGTCTGGAACTGTGTGAGTCTGGCGGCGGCCTTAGCGGAAAAAGAACGGTGGTAGTCATAAAATGCAAATCCTCCATACTTGTAGCCCAAGTCTACTACCGTATGGAGATATAAGTCCAGCTCTTCCTGTCTGCTGGGGGTGGCTGAGCATAGGACGTCTCTGAGCATGCCAAAGGCCAGGGTAAATTCTGGGACCGATAACTTGCGGTTCAATCTGGGGTCTTTGGCTTTAAGGACCACCGATATGTCACCCCAGGAGTAGGCCTTATTTTCTGCCAGAGGAGAGAGGCCAGGTTGATGTCCTTGCCGTCCAAAATGTCCTTCCTGATACTGGTTGGGACCAGATGGGAGGGGTAGACAATGGGGCTCCAGCCTGAGGTACCTGCAGGAAGGGGTGTCAAGGTTTGAGTTGCGGTTGGGTCGGGGACAGCCGTGGCCGGTCGAGCCTCCAGGAGTGCCACCCTGGTTTGGACGTCTGTAACCGAGGTAGACAAGGATGACACCATCGTGTGTAATTGTGAGATAGCTGATGATATTGACTGGAGGGATGCCTGTTGGGTACTGGGTCCTGCTGCTGGTGGGGGGAAGAGGAGTTTGAAGAGCTCGCCTTTCCTCGCTGTGGCGGGGAAGGGGACACCTCTGCGTCTGAGCTCTGCCGTCAGTTTGGGGATAGTCCATCCCCTGAGGGACTGCACGCTGCCGCTCTCTGAGACCGGGGAAGGTGACAGAGGGGCCGTGAAGTCTTCGCTGCCGGCCTGAGACATAGTTGATCTGGTGAGAATCTCCTGTCTTGAGCTCTTATTTTCCAGTTGACTGTAACCTATTGGGGGTGACATGAATTTCAAGTTTTTCTTTGATCCCCTGAGTCATACTTACCCGACTTATTCTCCCATTTTTTTTTTTTTTTTTTTTACCTGGGGGGATATCGTCCAACCTGGTGCAGGGTGGACCTACTGAACTTTGACTGACCTAGAGGAAAATGAAAAGGTGATAATTCGTGAAGGGATTGCTAACTAACTTGAAGCAACGATTTGCATGGTGCTTGCAATCTTTGTGACAATGAAATGATTTGAAATGTTTGCCTTGATTATGAAATCAGTGAACTCCATGACAAAGGCCCGGCCCGGTCGTGTCGTGTCGTGACTATCCGACCGTGAACCGGGCTCTGGAGCATGTACTGAAATGAGGCAACTGAAAAACATTGGTGCACACCGGGACGAATCGGTGCCTGTTTGATGCATCTGGATTCGAATCGGAGCGCAGTATGAAATGAAATGAGAGAAATGTTTACCTTGACCGAGGCTCGAATTGGTTGTGCCGTATTTTGCGACTGGCAACGAACCGAGCTCTGGTATAGGTATGGATACGGCCGAAACAAGTGAGGCATTCCGTGACGAATCGGTGCATCTCAGATGCGACTGGTTTCGAAACGGTGATGCGCTGTGGGAGTGAAATGGTAGTAATGGCATGACAGAGATGCGGATCAGTCGCCCGATATCTGCGACTAGCTATGATCCAGACTCTGGAGCATGTTTCAGAAATGAGGCCGAGCCCTGGGGCACGCCGTAACGAATCGGTGCATGGAGGATGCGACTGGATTCGAAGCGGAGCGCGGTGAGTGCAGGTGTAACATATCGTTTGCCATGACGGAGGCGCGAATCGGTCGTGCTGTTGTAGCGACTGACTACGAATCGGACTCCGGAGCATGTACTGAAATGTGGCCAATCCTGGGGCACGCCGAGACGAATCGGTGCATTTCCATGCGACTGAATTCATGTCGGAACGTGATACGTGGTAATGAAATGATAACCATGACAGAGGTACGAATGACTGATAATAACGTGACTCTGGAGCATGTACTGAAATGAGGCCGTGACTACTGGGGCACACCGGAGCGAATCGGTGCATCTTTTAGGTGCGACTGGATTCGAATCGGAGCGCGGTAGGTGACTGAAATGAGAAATGATTGAAATGATTTGAAATGTTAGAAATGAGTTTAGAAATGTTTCAGAAATGAGAAATGATTGGTATCGAACTGACTTGATTCGATAGATTTGCGAATTGCGACTCGCTATGGCTGTATTTAATAATTCCGACATGCTAGAAATGAAGCGACGTCTGCGTCGCGGTGGTTTCTCGGGTAACGCGAAATGGTAACATAACGATAGTACGAGTGATATACATTGCGGTTACGTTGTGAAATGCGAGTGATTCGTAAGTTGAAATCACAGTTTAGTGACATGATATCGAAAACGTAAAAACAAAAGTCCGACGGGACCCTACCTGCGACAGCCAAGCCAGACGCGTGGTACGAACTACGAAAACGGTAACACGGACTTCGAAAGTCTTGAGCACGGAAACAACGAATACGGGAACTTGCGAGGCAAGAACTTGCGGACGCTGGTATTCGAATCGTCGGCCTAGTGACGTATATCGCGCACAGGAAACCGACAAGCACCACAGGTGAGCGGGCTGCTTAAATACCCCCCGGGCTCCTCCCATAAATTCAGGCCACCATACTGGCCTTCCTACATATATATATATATATTTATACAGTAGCTCACAAAAGTGAGTACACCCCTCACATTTTTGTAAATATTTTATTATATCTTTTCATGTGAAAACACTGAAGAAATGACACTTTGCTACAATGTAAAGTGGTGAGTGTACAGCTTGTATAACCACTTAAGCTCCGGCCCACAAAGCTCCTGCACAAAGACCAGAGCACTTTTTGCGATTCGGCACTGCGTCGCTTTAACTGACAATTGCGCGGTCGTTCGAAGCGGCTCCCAAACAAAATTGACGTCCTTTTTTCCCCACAAATAGAGCTTTCTTTTGGTGGTATTTGATCACCTCTGCATTTTTTTTTTGCGCTATAAACAAAAAAATAGTGTAAATTTTGAAAAAATGCATTATTTTTTACTTTTTACTATAATAAATATTCACAAAAAATATATAAAAAAAACATTTTTTTTCCACAGTTTAGGCAGATATGTATTCTTCTACATAATTTTGGTAAAAAAAAAATCGCAATAAGCATTTATTGATTGGTTTGTGCAAAAGTTATAACGTCTACAAAATAGGGGACAGTTTTATAGCATTTTTATTAATAATTTTTTTTACTTGTAATAGTGGCGATCAGCGATTTTTATCGTAACTGCGACATTATGGAGGACAGATCGGACACTTTTGGCGCAATTTTGGGATCATTCACATTTATACAGCGATCAGTGCAATAAAAATGCATTGATTACTGTGTAAATGTGACTGGCGGTGAAGGGGTTAACCACTAGGTGGCGCTGTAGGGGTTAAGTGTACAGTACACACACACACACAAAAACATATTTGGGGGGCACACCATACAATGCCTTTAAATTCAAGATGGTGCTGCTATAAGACCTACAAACAGTACAAAAAATATTTTACAGCACACACATGTGCTTTAAAATGCACGGTTTTCCCTTTTATGAACAAGAAAATAATGACTTTATGCTGCTGGCCTGGTTTAACCCTTTCATGACTAAGCCTATTTTTGAAATTTGGTGTTTACAAGTTAAAATCCATATTTTTTGCTAGAAAATTACTTAGAACCCCCAAACATTATATATATTTTTTTAGCAGAGAATCTAGAGAATAAAATGACGATTGTTGCAATATTTTTTATCACACGGTATTTGTGCAGCGGTGTTTTAAACGCAAATTTTTGGAAAAGTGACACTTTCATGAATTTTAAAAAATCCAAACAGTAAAGTTACCCCAATTTTTTTGTATAATGTGAAAGATGATGTTACGCCGAGTAAATAGATACCGAACATGTCACCCTTTATAATTGCACGCACTCGTGGAATGGCGACGAACTACGGTACCTTTGAATTTCCATAGGCGACGCTTTAAAAAATTTTTACGGTTACCAGGTTTGAGCTACAGAGGAGTTCTAGGGCTAGAATTATTGCTCTCGCTCTGACGATCGCGGCGATACCTCACATGTGTGGTTTGAACACCGTTTACATATGTGGGCGCGACTTCCGTATGCGTTTTCTTCGCTGCGCGAGCTCGCGGGGACAGGGGCACTTTAAAAAATTTTTTTTTTATTTTTTTTATTTATTTTATTTATTTTTGTACTTTATAAATTGTGTTTAAAATTTTTTTTTTTTTTTTTTACTTTTATTGCTGTCACAAGCAATGTAAACATCCCTTGTGACAGTAATATGTGGTGACAGGTACTCTTTATGGAGGGATGGGGGGTCTAAAAGACCCCCCATCCCTCCTTTACACTTCAAAGTATTCAGATCGCTGAAAACGGCGATTCTGAATACTGTGTACTTTTTTAAATTCGGCGCCATTGGCAGCCGAGTAAACGGGAAGTGACGTCATGACGTCGCTTCCGCGTTTACAGCAAGAAGGCTGGAACGAAGCCGCTCGCAGCTTCGTTCCAGTCCGCCCCCAGCCGCCGAAGGCAGCCGAACAGACACCGGGCCGCCCGATCGCACGGGAGGCCCGGTAACAGCGGTGAGGCGGCGGGAGGGGGGGGATGTCCCCTCCCGCTCCTCCGGTATAACAACCGAGTGGCTTTTAGCCGCATCGTTTGTTATACTCGGGTAGCCGATCGCCCGCTGAAAACAACGGTACTGGGATGATGCCTGCAGCTGCGGGCATCATCCCGGTATAACCCCGGAAAGCCGAGTACGCATATCTGCGTTCGGTCGGCGGGAAGGGGATAATAATGCCATGGGACTGCTGGTGCACTTGAAGTGCTCTGATGAGAAAAGCTGCAGTGTCTGTATCCATTTAGAAGTAATTGACCCTTATGCCGTGTACACACGGGCGGACTTTTCGACCGGACTGGTCCGACGTGATGAATCCGTCGGACAAACTGACTGTGTGTGGGGTTCATCGGACCTGCAGCTGACTTTTTCGGTCGAAAATCAAACGGACTTTAGATTTGGAACATGTTTCAAATCTTTCTGACGGACTCGAGTCCGTTCGAAAAATCTGCTTGTCTGTATGCTAGTCCAACGGAAGAAAAACGACGTTAGGGCAGCTATTGGCTACTGGCTATCAACTTCCTTATTTTAGTCCGGTCGTACGTCATCACGTACAAATCCGTCGGACTTTGGTGTGATCGTCAAGTCTGTTCCTTCAAAAGTCAGTCGGAAGTCCGTCAAAAGTCAGTCGAAAGTCTGTCGGAAAGACCGTCGGACCTTTGATGCCGAAAAGTTTGCCCGTGTGTACACGGCTTAGGCTCCATTCACACCTGTGCAGTTTGCTTTTAAGCGTTTCTGCAGTGGTTTTTGCTTTTTTTTTTTTTTTTTAACCACAATTTCACCACGGTTTTTATGCTTTTTTTGCAAATTTATTGTTGGGCAGATTAAAAAATGCAACCTCAAATCGTGGTAAAATCACTTTAAAAACTCACTACATGCTTTTCTGCAGCTTCTCCATTAAAGTCTATTGAACCCAAAAAGCAAAAAAAAAGTCCCTGACCCTTTCCAAAATCGCAGAGGCACAAAAATGCATTGATGTGAATCTGTTCCATAGTAACCCATGTTAAAAATAATGTCCTGCGTTTTTGCAAAAAGCATGAAAAAACGCATTGATATGAATGGAGCCTTAAGCCTCGTACACACGATCAGATTTTCCGCAGACAAAACCGCTGACTTTTGTCCAAAGGGCGTTGTCCCCAAACTTGTCTTGCATACAAACGGCCCACAATTGTCAGCCAACAAACACGAACGTAGTGACGTACTACATGGTTTTATTTAGCTCTTTAGCGCCACCCTTTCGGCTCCTTCTGCTAATTTCGTGTTAGTAGGAGTTTGGTGATTTCGTGCTTTTCAGTTCGTTTCTGAGCGGCCGTTCGTCAACCAGCCATGTTGCGTAATCGGAGGAGATATGCATGATGCTTTTATTTTATTTTTTGGTTGAATAATGATTTGATTTGGTATATTTTCTATATTTTTGGATGCATAGAATGCACTTTTTGGTTAAGTTCTATTGGCAGATAGCATGTCTAATTTTATTTGTTTTCTTTTTTAATGCACAATAAAAAAATTGTGTAGAATAATACTTGGCTATGTGTTTTACTTCAAATGACAATTTGGGAGTAGGCAGTTACATTTAAAAAAAATACAATGTAAAATTGACAAGGGACACCAACATAATTGTACAGTATCTTTGATCTTAAAAACTAAGGGATAATGGTGTTGTGGTAACTTGCACCAAAAAAAAAAAAAAAAAATAACAAGCATAAAAATATTATTCTTGATATCACTAGAAAATTTGTTTGCAATAACTCCATCAGTATCACCAGCAAAGCAGCTTCATTATTATCCCATTAACCTTCTCAGATCCGGGCCATTGCCAAATGACGGCAACAGCGCGGATCTGAAATACCGGGACGACGTCTATTGACGTCGTCCCCTTTCCTCATTCCCAGCGCGCTCTCGTGAGCGCGCCTCGGGGAAAATCTGTGTTGGCCGTGCCCCTTGGACACAGCCAATCACAGATCGCTGTAAACGGCCAATCACAGCGGCCGTTTACAGCGCGATCGCCGCCTCCAATGAGAGATGATCTAAAAGGTAAACAATTGAGATCATCTCTCATTGCCGGCTCTCTCTCCTCACACAGAGACAGCGTGTGAGGAGAGAGAGCTTCTGTGAGTAGTAAAACAGCAAAGTGTGCCCAACAGTGCCCACAGTGACACCAATATAGTGCCATCTGTGCCCACCTGTGCACATCAGTGCCCACTTGTGCCATCAGTGCATCATCAGTGCATCATCAGTGCCCATCTGTGCCCATCTGTGCCCGTCTGTGCCCATCAGTGCCCGTCTGTGCCCATCAGTGCCCGTCTGTGCAGTGCGCATCTGTGCAATCAGTGCGCATCTGTGCAATCAGTGCGCATCTGTGCCAACTCATCAGTGCCCATCTGTGCCACCTCATCAGTGCCCATCTGTGCCATCTCATCAGTGCCCATCTGTGCCACCTCATCAGTGCCCATCTGTACCAATCAGTGCCCATCTGTCGCTTCAGTGCCCACTTGTGCCATCAGTGCATCATCAGTGCCCATCTGTGCCCATCTGTGCCCATCAGTGCCCGTCTGTGCCCATCAGTGCCCATCTGTGCCCATCAGTGCCCGTCTGTGCCCATCAGTGCCCGTCTGTGCAGTGCGCATCTGTGCAATCAGTGCGCATCTGTGCAATCAGTGCGCATCTGTGCCAACTCATCAGTGCCCATCTGTGCTGCCTTATCAGTGCCCATCTGTGCCGCTTCATCAGTGCCCATCTGTGCCACCTCACCTGTGCCACATCAGTGCATATCTGTGCCGCCTCATTAGTGTAAATCTGTGCACATCTGTGCTGCTTCCTCAGTGCCCATCTGTGCTGCCTCAGTGCTCATTTGTGCCACCTCATCAGTGCCCATCTGTGCGATCAGTGCCCATCTGTGCTGCCTCATCAGTGCCTATCTGTGCGATCAATGCCCATCTGTGCCGCCTCATCAGTGCACATCTGTGCCATCAATCAATGCCACCTCATCAGTGCAGGCTTAGCACACAGCTGTGCAATCTCATAACCACCAGCAGCCATGTCCAAATAAAGCTTTTCCGTCGAGGAGGCATACCAAATTCTTTCTACGGCCGACGAGAGCAACGCGGAGCTCTCTTTTTCAGATTCCCTTTCCAATTCAGATTCTGACATAAATTACGAGCCAGTCCTCAGTAGTGAAACACTTACAGACTCAGAGGAGGAAGAAACTCGGCCCGCCAAACGAAGGCGTTCTAGTGAGGAGGCAGTGGCATCCACCAGCACCGCAGTGGCATCCGCCAGCACCGCAGTGGCATCCGCCAGCACCACAGTGGCATCCACTAGCACCGCAGTGCCTCGGCAAGAAAGGCCAAGTACCAGTGGGGTGTCACCCCAGCCCCAAAGGGTTAGGTCCCATGCCAGCCTTCCCTTTGCACTTCAGAACCCCTTGTGGCTTCCTCCGAATTCAGGAGAAGCTAGCGTTCCCCCTTTCACGGCCCAGCCAGGAGTCCAGGTGGATACAGGGAATTTCACCCCAATTAATTTTTTTAATTTAATTTTTACGGAGGATATGTTTGCGTCAATTGTGGCCCAGTGCAACCTGTATGCACAGCAATTTATTTTGCAAAATCCCACATCATATTATGCCCGTCCCTATGAGTGGAGACACCTGACAGTGGAGGAGTTCAAGGTTTTTTTGGGCCTCACATTGAATATGGGGCTCACCAAAAAAAACGAATTCCGTTCCTATTGGTCAACCCACCCCCTCCACCACATGCCGCTCTTCTCCGCGGTAATGCCCAGAACCAGGTATCTCATGATAATGAGGTTCCTACATTTCAGCGACAATACCCAGTGCCCTCCCCGAACTGATCCAAATTTTGACAGGCTTTACAAAATTCGCCCAATATTAAATTATTTTTCCGAAGTATTCCCCCAGCTGTTCACCCCGGACCAACAAATATGTGTAGATGAGTCCCTTGTGAAATTTAGCGGCAGGCTTAAAATTAAGCAATATATCCCCAGCAAAAGGGCCCGCTATGGGGTGAAGGTGTACAAACTATGTGACCGAGCCACAGGGTACACATATTCCTTCATAGTGTACGAAGGGAAGGACACCCAGCTGCAGCCTCCTAATTGCCCGGACTACTTGGGAACCAGCGGGAAAGTTGTTTGGGACCTCATATACCCCCTACTCGACAAAGGATACCACCTGTATGTAGATAACTTCTACACTTCTCTGTCCCTGTTCCACAACCTTCATCGGAAGAAGACGCCAGCATGTGGCACCGTGAAAAAAAATCGGAAGGGCTTTCCTCAAAGTCTTGTTAATAAGAAAAGGAGAAACGGCATGTCTGCGTAACAGAGAGATTCTGGCAGTGAAGTGGAGGGACAGAAGGGATGTGTATATGTTGTCTTCCATCCACACCAACACCTATGTGGAAATCCCCAGAAGGAATGGCCCCATCCAGAAACCCACATGCATCCATCAATACAATTTGTTTATGGGGGGAGTCGACTTCAACGATCAAATGTTGGAACCATATCTTGCCACAAGAAGGACATACCACTGGTACAAAAAAGTAGCAATTTATTTTTTTCAATTGGCCATATACAACTCCTATATCATTTACCGCAAATCCACCCAAAACCCCCAACCCTTCCTTGGCTACCAGGAGGAAATTTACACTGCCCTTATATTCCCGAACGGCCCACCAGTAAACATCCGATCAGATGTTGTTAGTCGACTCTCTGAGCGCCACTTTCCAGATAAACTCCCTCCCAGACCAACAGGCCAAAGACGTCAAAAAAGATGTAAGGTGTGTACCAGAGCAGGAGTCAGAAGAGACACATCTTATTATTGTGCAGAATGTCCTTCCGAACCAGGCCTCTGTATAGGTGAATGCTTCCGCCGTTACCATACTTCACTAAATTATTAGTGAAGTATGGTAACCGTAACCCTCAGTTCCTGCCTTCACACCCCTTATGCCACTGCCTGCTCTGTAACTGACCCTGGCTTGTTATTTGACCACGCTTCTGCCTGCCGATTTTGTACATACCGCTGCCTCATCTGGAACTGACCCTGGACTGTTTTTTCGACCATGCTTCTGCCTAACGATTCTGTACATACCTCTGCCTGATATGGAACTGACCCTGGACTGTTATTCGACCATGCTTCTGCCTAACGATTCTGTACATACCTTTGCCTGATCTGGAACTGACCTTGGACTGTTTGACCATGCCTCTTGCCTACCTCTTGGACTGATCTTGTACCCTGCAACTGGACTAGTGGGATTCAACACAGGGGTCTCACATATGTGAGGGGCTCCAGAATAGTTTTTCTGGATGAAGAAAACAATTTTCTTTGTTTTCTCATTCCTAGATTAGGGTCTGGAGACTCAGAGGCTTCAAAGAGATTTGGGTGGGAGAAGCCTCTACCCCTGTCCCCATTCTGTCCTGAACGAGGCCCTACTTCTGCCTGCTGCCTGTAGGAGTTACTGCCGTCATGCCTCTGTTTGTCGCACTGACCACAGCACATGGACCTTGTTCCTGCCTACTACCAAGACCAATATTTTGGCACTGCTGACAATCTCTGCCTGCACTGACCCTGCACTGCACTGACCTATGGACAGTATCCCTGCCTGCTGCCTGTACTGACTATGGACAGTATTTCTGCCTGCTGCCTGAAAAATTGTATTCGCTGTTGCAGACCAAGTCCCTGCCTGCTGCCTGGACCAGTGCTATCCTCCTGTGGACAACTGTACTACTAAAACCACAGGTAATCTTTTGTTTCTCTTTGCTCAGCATAATGTATTTTGGGGTGTAATTCTTGGTATATGCATGCTATGTGTCCCTGGAACACCTGATGGTGTTCCTTGCATGTTGGATCTCTGTATGTGGCCAGGCTGTGTAAAGGTCTCACACATGTGGTATTGCCATACTCAGAAGGAGTGGCACAATGTATTTTGGGGTGTCATTTTTGCTATGTAAATGCTATGTGTTGGAAATATCCTATAAACGGACAACTTTGTGTAAAAAAAATGCGTTTTCATTTTTTTTCCACATATTCCAAAAACTTCTGGAAAAAAATGAACCATTCAAAAGACTCATTATGCCCCATAGATTATACGTTGGGGTGTTAGCTTTCCAAAATGGGGTCATTTTGTGGGTGTTTCCATTGTCCTGGTGCTCCAGGGCCTTCAAAAGTGTAATAGGTGGGTGAGAAATGAGATGTGTAATTTATGCTCGTAGAACGCCTGAAAGTGCTACTTCAATATTAAGCCTCTGTATGTGGTCAGGCTGTGTAAAAGACTCACACATGTGGTATCGTTATACTCAGGAGGAGTAGCAGAATGTATTTTGGGGTGTTATTTTTGCTATGTAAATGCTATGTGTTGGAAATATCTTATAAACGGACAACTTTGTGTAAAAAAAATGCGGTTTCATTTTTTTTCCACATGTTCCAAAAACTTCTGGAAAAAAATGAACAGTTCAAAAGACTCATTATGCCTCATAGATTATACGTTGGGATGTTAGCTTTCCAAAATGGGGTCATTTTGTGGGAGTTTCCATTGTCCTGGTGCTCCAGGACCTTCAAAAGTGTAATAGGTGGGTGAGAATCGAGATGTGTAATTTATGCTCCTAGAACACCTGAAGGTGCTACTTCAATGTTAGGCCTCTGTATGTGGTCAGGCTGTGTAAAAGTCTCACACATGTGGTATCATTTTACTCAGGAGGAGTAGCAGAATGTATTTCGGGGTGTTATTTTTGCTATGTAAATGCTATGTGTTGGAAATATATTATAAACGGACAACTTTGTGTAAAAAAAAATGCGTTTTCATTTTTTTCCACATTTTCCAAAAACTTCTGGAAAAAAATGAACCGTTCAAAAGACTCATTATGCCTCATAGATTATACGTTGGGGTGTTAGCTTTCCAAAATGGGGTCATTTTGTGGGCGTTTCCATTGTCCTGGTGCTCTAGGGCCTTCAAAAGGGTAATAGGTAGTCAACAAGTTAGATGGGTAATTTATGCTCCTTGAACACCTGATGATGCTCCCTGCATGTTGGGCCTCTGTATGTGGCCAGTTAGTGAAAAAGTCCCACACATGTGGTATTGTAATTCTCAGGAGGAGTAGCCGAATGTATTTTGTGGTGTCATTTGTGGTATGCACATTCCATGTGAGAGAAATAAGCTATTACAATGACAATTTTCTGAAAAAAATATAAAAAATAAAAAAAAACCTTAATTTGCAAAGAATTGTGGTAAAAAATGACAACTTCAAATAACTCACCATGCCTCTTACTAAATACCCTGGAATGTCTACTTTCCAAAAAGGGGTCATTTGGGGGGCATTTGTACTTTCCTGGCTTGTTAGGGTCGCAAGAAAGGAGATGGGCCTCAGTACATCAGGTGTGATCAGATGTGATCATTTTTTTATGATTTGTACCATAGCTTGTAGACTCTATAAATTTCATACAGACCACATAATATCCACTAATTTGGGTTATTTTTACCAAAGATATGTAGCAGTATAAATTGTGGCCAACATTTATGAATAAAAATTGCTAATTTGCAAAATTTTATCAGAAAAACGAAGAAATAAGCATTTTTTTTTCAAAATTTTCGGTCTTTTTTCATTTATAGCGCAAAAATTAAAAAACCCAGAGGTGATCAAATACCACCAAATGAAAGCTCTATTTGTATGAAAAAAAGGACAAACAAATTGTTTGGGTACAGTGTTGCATGACTGAGTAATTGTCATTCAAAGTGTGAGAGCACTGAAAGCTGAAAATTGGTCTGGGCAGGAGGGGGGTTTAAGTGCCCAGTAAGCAAGTGGTTAAGAAAAAGAGAATCGTGTGCCACGTCACGAATGTTATTTCTCCATTACGAACGACAGTTTACAAGACCGACCGCTTCTGGCTCGTCCTTGCTTCCGAGCATCCGTGTTTGTACTTTGGACTTGTGTACACACGCTCTGAAAATTTGACAACAGACATTTGTCCTTGGAAAATTTTAAAGCTTGCCATCCAACATGGTTCTGCGAGTGCCTGTGTATTGTCTTGTTAAGTATTAGTATATTGTCTTGTTGAGCATTAGTGTATTGTGTATTGTCTTGATGAGCATTAGTGTATTGTCTTGTTAAGTATTAGTGTATTGTCTTGTTAAGTATTAGTGTATTGTCTTGTTGAGTATTATGCCCCGTACACACGGTCGGACATTGATCGGACATTCTGACAACAAAATCCTAGGATTTTTTCTGACGGATGTTGGCTCAAACTTGTCTTGCATACACACGGTCACACAAAGTTGTCGGAAAATCCGATCGTTCTGAACGCGGTGACGTAAAACACGTATGTCAGGACTCTAAATGGGGCAGTAGCCAATAGCTTTCATCTCTTTATTTATTCTGAGCATGCGTGCCACTTTGTGCGTCGGATTTGTGTACACAGGATCGGAAATTGCGACAACGGATTTTGTTGTCGGAAAATTTTATAGCCTGCTCTCAAACTTTGTGTGTTGGAAAATCCGATGGAAAATGTGTGATGGAGCCCACACACGGTCGGAATTTCCGACAACAAGGTCCTATCACACATTTTCCGTCGGAAAATCCGACCGTGTGTACAGGGCATTAGTGTCAGGAAGCTAGTTGTTAGGTAATTAAATTTAATAGCTACGATGCCTGGCGGGTGTGGAGAGGCGACTCGTTGTACATCTTGCGGCATGTATGCGATCCTTGATCATCCGATCGAGGGCGAATACTGCTGTGTAAAATGTAAGCACATTGTTTCCCTGGAAGCCCAGGTTCTGAATCTGGGGAAGCAACTGTCAGCACTGAGAAGTCCCTCCATACTAAAGGTGAGCCAGGAATGTACACGGCAGGTGCCGGCAGGGGCCAGCACAGAGGCGGGTGGAGACAAAGAGGTGCAGGCACTAGCAAAGAGTAGATGGATGACAGTCAGCAAGGGTAGAGGGGGAAGTGCCAGGGAGGCCGATCCAGGGCTGGAGCATCCCAATAAGTACACTGCATTGAATGACATGGGTGAAACCAGTCAGGGACCAAAAAAGGACCTGGGGGTTCTAGTAGATGATAGACTCAGCAATGGCGTGCAATGCCAAGCTGCTGCTAACAAAGCAAACAGAATATTGGCATGCATTAAAAAGGGGATCAACTCCAGAGATCAAATGATAATTATCCCGCTCTACAAGACTCTGGTCCGGCCACACCTAGGAGTATGCTGTCCAGTTCTGGACATCAGTCCTCAGGAGGGATGTACTGGAAATGGAGCGAGTACAAAGACGGGCAACAAAGCTAATAAAGGGTCTGGAGGATATTAGTTATGAGGAAAGGTTGCGAGCACTGAACTTATTCTCTCTGGAGAAGAGACACTTGAGAGGGGATATGATTTCAATTTACAAATACTGTACTGGTGACCCCACAATAGGGAGAAAACTTTTTTGCAGAAGGGAGTTCAACAAGACACGTGGCCACTCATTAAAATTAGAAGAAAAGAGGTTTAACCTTAAACTACATAGAGGGTTCTTTACTATAAGAGCGGCAAGGATGTGAAATACCTTTCCACAGGCGGTGGTCTCAGCGGGGGGCATCGATAATTTCTAGAAACTATTGGATAAGCACCTGAACGACCGCAACATACAGGGATATACAATGTAATACTGACATATAATCACACACATAGGTTGGACTTGATGGACTTGTGTCTTTTTTCAACCTCATCTACTATGAAACTATGTAACATTTGTCAGTGGAAAAGCCAACAACAATTGTCCGATGGAGCATACAAATGGTCGGATTTTCCGGCCACAGGCTGTCATCACACATTCCCCGTTCAGAAAATCCGATCGTGCGTACGCAGTATCTCACCAAAAATGACATTTCTGAAGGCACTCTGTACACCAACTGTGTACAGAATGCTGCCAGGAACCATATTGCTTTGACTTTATAGAAAATTACAGCAGCTACAGTTTGAAAAAAAAAAGCAATTTTAACAACACTATTAAATTACAATATGGCTTTTGTAGCAATAGCATATACTTACTATAATAATTTTTTTTAATTGGACCTTAACACCTATTTGCCGCACAAATTACTGTTTACAATTGGGAGCTGGTGGATGATCTGGAATTCAGCTTCCAACTCCCATCATCCAGAACCCCTTAAAGGCCTGGCAGAAGGCACCAGCAAGCTATTAAGGCTGAATTCCAGGTATATAGTCACATCTGTCCTTCTTGGACCAAAGTATGTATGTACCATACCTGTTGGATCCCTGTGGAAGCTGGAAGTCACTGTAGTCGGCACTGCTACTATTATTATTATTATAATACAGGATTTATATAGCGCCAACAGTTTGCGCAGCAGTGATTTCTACTACAGGGTGACCAGACGTCCCTGCTTTCTGGGGACAGTCCTCAGATTGGGGACGCTGTCCCCGGAGCCTGTCTGTCCCCGGATCTGTCCCCAGATCTGTCATCTCAGCAGGGGGGGCCCAGAGGTAGAGCGGGCAGGGACTCCCAAATCCTGTCCACCAATAAGCTAATTCCCCGCGGTGTAGCTGTTTACAAAACAAACGTCTCTGAGCCCCCTGTGCTCAGTGGGGGAAAGTAAATGTACTATTTCTTCATTTTTGGGTTTAGGCAGATTAATCTGCCACAGCGCGCTACATAGTTGAAGCCCGGCCTCTTCAATAGGAATACACCATGACCGCCTAAACCCGAAAATGAAGAAATAGTCTGCTTACTCTGACCCGGCTCCCACTGAACACAGGGGACTCAGAGACGTTTCCATACAATAATTCCATAAAGACATACCAAATACACTGCATTTGAGGAAAATATGCTTATAAAATAGTTTGCCATTTGCCAATAAAAAAAAAACATGTCCCCTGTTTTTATTTTAAAAGTCTGGTCACCTTATTCTACCAGCTTCTGGGTCCTTTGTCAACTGGCTGCCCTGTTGAACACAGGAGGTCACTCATGGGCATGGGTGCCATTCAGGGAACACTTTGGGAAAGATGTATTAAATCTTTGGCAATAAAACCTGGAAGCTGATTGGTTTCTATGCAGAGCTGAACCAGATTTTGCACCATGCAGCTTCAGTAAATAGCCCCCTTTGAATTTTTACAGAGCAAGCGACCTCCATTGTTTGCAATGCAGCAGGACAGCTGCTCGGCACAGGACCCAGAAGCTAGCATCAATCAATGTAATAGTGGTGTCTACTATAGTATTTCCCAGCAGGGATCCCACAGGGATGGCACATACACACTAATGCCCCGTACACACGGTCGGATTTTCCGACGGAAAATGTGTGATAGGACCTTGTTGTCGGAAATTCCGACCATGTGTAGGCTCCATCACACATTTTCCATCGGATTTTCCAACACACAAAGTTTGAGAGCAGGATATAAAATTCCGATCGTGTGTACACAAATCCGATGGACAAAGTGTCACGCATGCTCAGAATAAATAAAGAGATGAAAGCTATTGGCCACTGCCCCGTTTATACTCCCAACGTACCGTATATACTCGAGTATAAGTCAAATCAGCCCTTTTTTTTGGGCTGAAAGTTTCCCTTCGACTTATACTCGAGTCACCGCCGTCTGTCTGCATGATCAGCATGTCATGCAGGCAGACGGCGGCCGGCGTGTGATGATAATGCTCGGAGGCTATTCCAGCTTTCAAAAGCCGCGCCTCCTGCTCTTCTGTGATAGGCTGAACAGCTGTCAGTGTACAGCCTATCACGGACATTCTCTCATCCTCGTCCGTGGTATGAGAATGAGAGAATGTCCATGATAGGCAGTCAGCGGTCAGCCTATCACAGACGAGGAGGAGGCGCGGCTTTTGAACTGTGGAATGGCCGCCGAACAGTATCATCACACGCCGGCCGCCGTCTGAGGATGGAGATCGCCACAAGGAGGAAGGAGATCGCCACAGGGAGGAAGGAGATCGCCACAGGGAGGCTACACAGGACACAGGTAGGCTGCACATGCACACAGGACACATGCACACAGGGACACAGGAACACAGGACACACATGGACAGGACACACATGTACAGGGTACAGGTAGGCTGCACAGGACACAGGGAGGCATGCAGCTGCAGATGGGCATTATTGACCCTCTGCATTTCTCACCCTTGTCTTATACTCGGGTCAATACGTTTTTCCCAGTTTTTTGTGGTAAATTAGGGGCCTCGACTTATACTCGGAACTACTTATACTCGAGTATATACGGTACATGTTTTACGTCACCGCGTTTAGAACGATCGGATTTTCCGACAACTTTGTGTGACCGTGTGTATGCAAGACAAGTTTGAGCCAACATCCGTCGGAAAAAATCCTAGGATTTTGTTGTCGGAATGTCCGATCAATGTCCGACCGTGTGTACGGGGCATTACACTAGTCAAAGCTGAACCAATGTAGCTATGTAAAAATTGCCACACCAAAACCTCAGCTTTAAAGGTAGTATACAGCTAGCTGTTTGATAAGCTTAAAAAAACTACCTGCTGATCTCGCCAGAAAACTTGTGAGTTGATAACCTCCTGTGATTTCTGTCTGTCTGACTGTTATCAGTTACATTGATCTCAACTATCCCTGAACCATAATATAAAAAAATCAGATGTATATAAAAATCCGCCCACTCATACACCCAAAAACGCTGCGCTGATGGCAAAAACCTAAATCTGAGCTGCTGCTTAAATGATAAGTATACAGTAAAAAATTGATTCACCACAAACTCGCTCCTAGTGAACTCAAAATAGCAGCGCTAAAAGTGATCCCTAATCAAATAATAAGGTGTAGTGAAGAGTGATAAGCTGATGTATCAACCTGTGCAATGATTACATCACGTCCTCATCCTTCATCATTAATGTGCATACAATGACATACTCAAAAAAATCACAAACAAATGGTGCATATACACCAATTAAGTGAATAACGTATCTGTGCACATACAAATATAATGTGAGAATTATAACTGAGAGCCAATGTGAATTAACTCGCAAAAAAATTATTATATCTATAAAGTGTGTCCACAAACAATCCGAAAGTAAAATAGTCCAAAACAAAATCCGTGACGTGTTGTAGTGCAAATCTTCTACTTAAATGAATCTTCCACCGCACCTCTGTGACTGTGAATCCACTCCCCTTAGGTGAATGCACTCACCAGCTCCTTTTGCCCACACTCTCGTGTCAGGGCCAACAAGCTTTTATCCCACACTCACAAGGGATAAGATTGATCTTCAGTGGTAAACCTGTACACCTTTACTTCTCCAAAGTGTAATGCCCAAGAGCTCTCTCCACATGAAAAAAGAAAAATAATCCAATGGTGCAATAACGTAATAAAATTTATTAAAAATCAAAAAGCCCCTTCACCATTGCACTCACATCTTTAAAATTCACTGCAGGCTTAACAGTAACACAGCACAGCAAGTTGTCACAGCATAACAAAATAAAGTAAGTAAACCAGTGTGTGGTGGTCACGGCGGACCCAGGTACTGCGCTTCTCAAAATACCCGTCTCACCCGATCCCTGGTGTAGATGTGACCGGCTTCCACCTATCCTCGTATGGCGCTCCCTGTCACAGCGTCCTACGTCACTCAAAAACGATTGCCGTGTAGCCACGCCCCGACATGTTTCGTCATAAAGACTTAGTCATGGGATTGAATCCCAATCGGATTTTGTTTTGGACTATTTTACTTTCGGATTGTTTGTGGACACACTTTATAGATATAATAATTTTTTTGCGAGTTAATTCACATTGGCTCTCAGTTATAATTCTCACATTATATTTGTATGTGCACAGATACGTTATTCACTTAATTGGTGTATATGCACCATTTGTTTGTGATTTTTTTGAGTATGTCATTGTATGCACATTAATGATGAAGGATGAGGACGTGATGTAATCATTGCACAGGTTGATACATCAGCTTATCACTCTTCACTACACCTTATTATTTGATTAGGGATCACTTTTAGCGCTGCTATTTTGAGTTCACTAGGAGCGAGTTTGTGGTGAATCAATTTTTTACTGTATCCCTGAACCATGCCACTATGTTAAAGACAGTAGATGAAGGTTGGGTTTCTGTGGGCATATCTTTCTATCTTTCTGTTGCCCTGATATAGAAAGGTGAGTGTTGTCACCCTGGTACAGGAAGTGTGTTACTGGCAGGATCACCAAGGGAAAAAAGCATGAAAAAAAAAAAGGACACTAATGCAGCCACCACATAGGACCAGTAAGCTGCAATAGAATAATTTGTTTTGTTATTGGGTTTAGATACATTTTAACAGATGCTTCCTGTAATAAATGTTTGTTTATTTATTCATTTCAGATTTCTTTTTCTTTTTTTAAGAGATAAAAAAAATTGTAAACTGCTACTGGTTCTTTGGTTGGGTGGTTTCTCCCAGTTTGCTTTGGTCTTCCTCATCAGGTGGTGGAAGGAGGCTGGAGCTGAGAAGGGCATCAGGTAGAATTTTGTCAAGAAGGTAACTCTGCAGAGAGAAGAGACCACAGATCACTGAGAATGTGAATGGTGGAAAGATATTACTAGTTACTGATATTACTAATTATTAAGGACCGTTGCCATTAATAATTTTTGGTGATGCTCAGCAGCAGGGTATGAAATATAAATACAATGATGAACAACAATACAGTACATACACCGTGGTCAAATAGTAGACACCTGACCATCACACCCATTTGAGATTGTGGGAACATCTCATTCCAAAACCGTGGCCATTAACATGGAGTTGGTCGCCATTCCTGTCTAGAGAAGCCCCCACTCCTCTGGGAAGGCTTTCCACAAGATTTTGGAGTGTGTCTGTAGGAATTTGTGCCCATTTACCCAAATAACATTTGTTAGGTCACATACTAATGTTGGATGAGAAGACCTGGTTTTCAATCGGAATTCCAATTCATCAGGTGTTCGGTAGGGTTGAGGTCAGGGCTTTGTGCAGGACACTCAAGTTCCTCCACACCAAAACGCATTATTCCATGCCTTAACGGGACTAGTCTTGGGCACAGTCATGACGGAATGGAGAAAGGAGAAAGGGTCTTTCTAAATTGTTATCACAGGGTTGGAAGAGAACAATTGTCTTAAATGTCTTTGTATGTTGTAGCATTAACAGAACCCTTCACTAGAAACACTTGAACATAATTTGGGACACATATTCCTGGCCCTATACAGTGCCTTGAAAAAGTATTCACACCCCTTGAAATTTTCAACATTTTGTCATGTTACAACCAAAAAACCTTAAATGTGTTTTATTGGGATTTTATGTGATGGATCGACACGAAAATGGTACATAATTGTGAAGCGGAAGTAAAATGATAAATGGTTTGCCAAATTTATTACAAATAAATATGTGAAAAGTTTTGTAGAACCTCCTTTCACTGAAATTACAGCTGCAAGTCTTTTTGGGGATGTCTCTACCAGCTTTGCACATCTAGAGAGTGACATTTTTGCCCATTCTTCTTTGCAAAATAGCTCAAACTCTGTCAGATTGGATGAAGATCGTCTGTGAACAGGAATTTTCAAGTCTTACCACAGATTCTCAGTTTAGGTCTAGACTTTGACTGGGCCATTCTAACACATGAATATGTTTTGATCTAAACCATTCCATTGTAGCTTTGGCTGTATGTTTAGGGTCGTTGTCCTGCTGGAAGGTGAACCTCCGCCCCAGTCTCAAGTCTTTTGCACACTCTAATGCCGCGTACACACGGTTGGACTTTTCGGCTACAAAAGTCCGACAGCCTGTCCGACAGACTTTCGACGGGCTTTTGGCGGACTTGCGGCAGAATTTCTGACGAACGGACTTGCCTACATACGATCACACAAAAGTTCGACGGATTTGTATGTGATGACGTACACCGGACTAAAATAAGGAAGTTGATAACCAGTAGCCAATAGCTGCCCTAGCGTGGGTTTTTGTCCGTCGGACTAGCATACAGACAAGCGGATTTCTGGGTCCGGCGTAGTTACGACGTAAAGATTTGAAGCATGTTTCAAATCTAAAGTCCGTCAGATTTGCGGCTGGAAAAGTCCGCTGAAAGTCCGGGGAAGCCCACACACGATCGGATTGTCAGCCGTATTTTGTCCGTCGGCGTCCGTCTTACTTTTGTAGACGAAAAGTCCGACCGTGTGTGCACAGCATAAGACTCGATTCACACAAATACGTTTCTTGATGCATTTTGCAGAAATGCAGGGAAATGTTTTTTAACATGGGTTCCTATGGAAAATGTTCACATCAATGCATTTTTGTGCCTCTGTGTTTTTGGAAAGGGTCAGGGCCTTTTTTCCAGCATAATGCAGCGTTTTGCATGTTTTGCATGACTTCAATGGACCTGCATCCAAAACACAAGTACCACGATTTTGCAGCGATTTGCAATTTGTCCGATGAGTCATCAGCTGACGATGCTTTAAATCGGCACAGACAGATCAGCGGGACGCAGCTTTGGAGGAGGGTCGATGGCGGCGGAGGAAGAAGCACACTGGACAAAGAAGACAGGAGAAAGAAGAAGCGGGAGAAGAACGGAGGAGGAAGATGCAGGAGAAAATGGAGGAAGACCAGAGGAAGAAGCAGGGAAGAAGATATTTTTAATAAAAGACTTGTCGAAAACTGTCTACTGTATTTTTTCACACTACACTACTTTTTTTCAAATGGGTAGGGGTACCGCAGACCCCGACAACCACCGGGCGAGACCCTTGTCCCCATCAACCTAGGGGCAAGTTGCTTTGAGGTGGGGGCCCCTCTGTCCCCCTGCCCCAAAAGCACCCACCCATGTTGAGGGCATGTGGCCTGGTATGGTTCAGTCTGGGGGGGGGGCGCTCGCTCGTCCCCTCCCTTTCCAGAAAAAGCACTGCAGAACGCTCAAAAGCAACATGCATAGATGTGAATAGAGCCTAACAGGTTTTCTTCTAAGATTGCTCTGAAGAAATCCTTTACGGATGAAACGCGTCAGCATGACGCCATCACGTTCGATGTAGCACCCGTACAGACCCACCCACCAGCCCCCGGGATCTGATTCGCTACTCTGCTGAAGCCGCTTAAGCTCTGCCGAAAGTCCGTTGGAAGCCCCACAGCACGGAATCCGGAAGTAACTGTGGCTCCATTCCGCAAGCAGGCGGTACGCTACTACGTTCCCCCACTTCCACTTACCTGGCGGGCATCTACTTACACGGACTTATCAGCCACTTTACATTGACCAGAGGATGATTCAGCTTGAGGAGGATTGGAGTGTCCAACTTACCTGTTGTACCCGGATGCCTATGGTCTGGTGAGATCGCATCATTTCACACGCTGTTGTCGTACATCCATAGTTACACAGGCACACCATCCCCCCCTGCACCTCTGCCCAGTACTGACACAGCCGCTCACGCATGCCACTTGCTGCGGCTGACATCTACCTGTCAGTGCTATTACCAGCAACCTTAATAGTTTGTACACTCATCTGTAGTCAAACCCAGGCTTGCCATCGGCAGTGTACATTGCGGACTCCCCTTCATCCAAGGCTGCATACCGTCACCCATTGGCTTTCCATTTTCAGCCAGAAATATTATACATGAGACTTTTCAAGTCCAGCTGGCCAATTAGATGTGACTGTATGTGTTGTGGTGGCCATCTGTATGTTGTTCTTTGTTTCTAGACAACGTTGTCTATTTTAACTGGTAGTGGTTGTTATTGGTTCACTTATTGTCAATTTTTTGTTGACACAATCTGGTGTATATGTGGTATCATTTTTTCTATATTAAACATTCATATTTTTGCTAAACATGCCGGTTCCTTATTGAAGAATTCTTTTTGCCTTCTACCTCTATTTTTTTGTTATGCTCTCCAATTCAGAGGAACACATCCACCCATATTATTCTGGGTGTTAGCTAGTATTAGCACCTGTAGGCAGATTCCATTTGGGTATTATCCCTATCTGTCTAAAGTCACATGTAATTAGAGCAAAGTGTCTGTTTCATAAGTTTTTTCTTGTTGTTTCTTCTAAGATTGCCCTGTATTTGGCTCCATCCATCTTCCCATCAACTCTGAACAGCTTCCCTGTCGCTGCCGGTGAAAAGCTGCCACCACCATGTTTCACGGTGGAGATGGCGTGTTTAGGGTGATGTGCAGTGTTAGTTCTCCCCACACATAGGGGGTTATTTACAAAAGGCAAATCCGCTTTGCTCTACAAGTGCAAACTATAAGTGCAAAGTGTACTTGAAATTGCACTGAAAGTGCACTTGGAAGTGCAGTCGCTGTAAATCTGAGGGGTAGATCTGAAATGAGGGGAAGCTCTGCTGATTTTATCATCCAATCATGTGAGAGCTAAAATGCTGTTTTTTTATCTTCCTTGCATGTCCCCCTCGGATCTACAGCGACTGCATTTCCAAGTGCACTTTCGGTGCAATTTCAAGTGCTCTGGTCATCTGACCTTCTTCCACATCTTTGCTGTGTCCCCCACACGGCTTCTTGCAAACTGCAAACGGGACTTCTTATGGCTTTCTTTCAACAATGGATTTCTTCTTATCACTCTTCCATAAAGGCCAGATTTGTGGAGTGCACAACTAATAGTTGTCCTGTGGACAGATTCTCCTACCTGAACTGTGGATCTCTGCAGTTCAGTAGCGGCCCGTCCATAGGGGGCACATGGAAAGCCGATTAGCCCGTGTTTAGGGAGTGTTCGGGCGCAAGCGATGCGCCCCCAAACACTCCCACGCTACACCCATTTGTCTCAGTCCTCCATTGGTATCTTTTAAATGGCGGGGAGCCAAGGACCAGAGGACGGTGGGCAGTGCTTTTTGCGGCACCGCATTACTTCCGGTTTCCCGGCTCAGAGTTGACTGTGAGGGAGTGCGACCGGCATGGTGAAGGCCTGAGCCTGGCTGTCCTGAGTTGAGCGGCGCCAGCATGTCACTGTCTCCTAATGGTATGCAGGGGCGGACTGACCATACGGCCATTAGGGCACTGTCAAGGGATCAGGCCAGTAGGGGTGCCCGATGACGCTCGCCATCTCACTATACTCTGGGAAGCATTGTAGTGGAGCAGGGTCTAACACAGGCGGACTATCTGGTGTGAGCTGGAGAAGGCATGGGGGAGAGGAACACACAGCAGCTACGTATTTGTGTTACACTTTGAGCTACGGATGGTAAATACATCTGTTGGAGGAGTGCACAGACAGTATTTTTAGATGTGATGGAACAGCAAGCTGGAAGTAAAAGTAAAAGTCTGAGTCGGTAAAGCTCTGTGCTCTGCTCTGCTCTCTGTATGACCGCTCTGACTTGCTGACATCCATGGAGGAGCTGTGAGTGTTACCCATTAGACATGTGCAATTCGTTTCATTCCGAATTCATTTTTAACGAATTTCAACAAATTTGTTAATTCGGGAATATCCGAATTAACGAAAACCTGTTTAACAAATTTTTCCGAATATTCGCAAATTTGTAAATTCGTACATTCATAAATTCGTACATTTGCACATTCGTAAATTCATACATTCGTAAATTCGTACATTTCTTAAATTCGTACATTTGGAAATTTGTAAATTCAGAAATCTAAAATAATAATTAACTAATAATAACTTAACTATTACTAACTGGTAAATTATAGGTACTGTAATTTCCTTTCAAATTTGGCTGTCAGTGAACGTAACAAATACAAATTTATCTGAAGTTACAAATTATCCGAAATAACAAATGCTGTATCCAAGAGAATAAAAACTTTTCATTATTATTATTTATTGTTAATTTGTTCCGTTCCAATTGTTTAGATGCGGCATTCGTTATTTCGGATAATTCGTAACTTCGGATAAATTCGTATTCGTTACGTTCACTAACAGCCAAGTACCTATAATTTAATAGTTAGTTACTATTTCAGATTTTCTAATTTTTCTAGTTTTCGAATTTTCTAATTTACGAATGTTCGAATATACAAATTTTCCAATGTATGAATGTACAAATTTACAAATGTACAAATGTGTGAATGTACGAATTTACGACTGTACGAATGTACGAATTTCGATCATAACGAATGACCCGAAGAAAAAAAAAAAAAAAACGAAACGAAAACGAAAATTTTTTTTAGCAGTGCACATGTCTATTACAAGGACATGCTACACTGCTGCTTTCCTCTATTCTTGCATTAAAGCTTATATAAAGGTGAAATTCTATCCTCTGCTCATTGTGTTCATGATTTACTTACAGTGAGCATAAAAAGCTGACTTGCTAT
The DNA here is from genome assembly GCF_042186555.1 of Aquarana catesbeiana. Taxonomy (NCBI): domain Eukaryota; kingdom Metazoa; phylum Chordata; class Amphibia; order Anura; family Ranidae; genus Aquarana; species Aquarana catesbeiana. The sequence goes on from NC_133326.1 coordinate 684,857,120, forward strand.
ATGCTTGCTGACAGAGGCGTAACTGACACTAGTTCTGTTTGCGCTGAGGTGTCCGTTTAATCCTCAGTATTCAAACTGAAACTTCACTTGCAACTTACTAAGAAAAAAATAAATAATCAAGAGTGTTGATTACCACTTACTTGGCCGGATGTCCTGGTCACTCACTGGATGAGGATTGAGATGATGCCAGCCGCATTATACAAAATCACAATGATGAGGAGGATGATGATCATCATCATCCTCCTCATCATTGTATAATACACCCATCATTGCTATCCTTATCATTTTTTAACCACTTCCCGCCCGCCGTATGCAGAATGACGTCCGGGAAGTGGTTGTGTTATCCTGACTGGGCGTCATATGACGTCCAGCAGGATAACATGCCGGAGTGCGCCCGCGGGGGCGCGCAGCATGGTGATCACAAGTGTGGCGTGTCAGTCTGACACCCCACATCTCCAATCGTGATAAGAAGCCTCTGTCAGAGGCTTCTTACCACGTGATCAGCTGTGACCAATCACAGCTGATCATCGCGAGAACCAGGAAGTGCCGGTAAACGACATTTCTCGGTTTGCGCTGACAGGGAGAGCCGATCGGAGCCTCTCCCTGTCAGAGGGGGGGTCTGTGCTAATATTCAGCACATTGATTATCAGCACAGCCCCCTCAGATGTGCCACAACACCTTAGATGTGCCCCCTCAGCTGTCAGTCAGTGCCCCAATTAAAACACAGCTCACAGTGCCCATCAAAGTGCCAATCAGTGCCCATATCAGTGCTAATCAGTGCCCACCATAGTGTCAGTCAGTGCCCATCTCAGTGCCCAGCAGTAAAACCTGTCAGTACCTCAACATCAGTGCTGCCCATCGGTCCCACCTGTCAGTGCCAATCAGTACCGCCTATCTGCTAATCAGTGCCGCCTGTCAGTGCCCATCAGTGCCGCCAGTCAGTGCCCATCAGTGCCGCCAGTCAGTGCCCATCAGTGCCACCTATTGGTGCCCATAGAGTGCTGCATATCAGTGCATCCTCATCAGTGCCACCTTATCAGTGCCACCTTATCAGTGCCAACTCATTAGGGTTGCATATCAGTGCATCCTCATCAGTGCCGCCTCATCAGTGCCACCTAATCAGTTTTCCAAAAATTTTGTTCTTTTTTAGTTTGTTTAGCAAAAAATAAAAACCGCAGAGGTGATCAAATACCACCAAAAGAAAGCTCTATTTGTGTGAAAAAAAGGACAAAAATTTCATATGGGTACAGTGTTGCATGACTGAGTAATTGTCATTCAAAACGTGAGAGCACCGAAAGCTGAAAATTGGACTGGTTAGGAAGGGGGTTTAAGCGTCCAGTTGTCAAGTGGTTAAAGCCAGTTATTTTCAGTGTTGTGTGGAGATATGTTTTTAATTGATCTATTGTAGCAGTCAACAATAAAGGATGAGCATGGTGGTGGTGTGTGTGTGTGTGGGGGCAGTATTGAAGGACCCGGCCTTGGGGCGGCAAAGGGAGTAAATCCGGGCCTTCTGGTCGTCCGAACCGTCTTCCATTTAAGGATTATGGAGGCCACTGGGCTCTTAGGAACCTTAAAGCGGGGTTCCACCCAAATTTTGAACATTATCTCTATGCATTCTCTTCCTTGCCTAGATGCTGACATGCTGTGTAAAAAAATTTAAATCGCCGTAATTACCTTTTTTTTTCTAATCTTCTTAGCACTTCCTGGTTTTCCTCCCATGGGAGTAGGCATGTTTCTAGCCTCTCCCAGACCTCCCACAGTCCCCTGGGAGCTAGTCTCAGGCTTCCCAGCATGCATTGCACAACATCTTGGTGAATGCTGGGAGCACAGCATTCACCGCATCCAGGAAATACATGCTTGTGGGCTTCAAATGCCCACAATGAAGATGGAAACCGCCTTCAGTGAAATTTATAAGTTATTCTTTACAACGAAATCGGACACAGGCGGACTTACACAGAACATGTGAGTAGATAATCATGAGAAGAAAAGTTTGTGAATGAACTCCAAAAAAAAAAAACGATAGATAGGTGGACCTCCGCTTTAATTAAGTGCAGCAGAAATTTTTTTTTTAACCTTGGCCAGATCTGTGCCTTGCCACAATTCTGTCTCTGAGCTCTTCAGGCCGTTCCTTTGACCTCATGATTCTCATTTGCTCTGACATGCACTGTGAGCTGTAAGGTCTTATATAGACAGGTGTGTGGCTTTCCTAATCAAGTCCAATCAGTATAATCAAACACAGCTGGACTCAAATGAAGGTGTAGAACCATCTCAAGGATGATCGGAAGAAATGGACAGCACCGATATGAGGGTCTGAATACTTAGGACCATGTGATATTTCAGTTTTTTTTTCTTAACAAATCTGCAAAAACGTCAACAATTCTGTGTTTTTCTGTCAATATGGGGTGCTGTGTGTACATTAATGAGGAAAAAATGAACTGAAATGATTTTACCAAATGGCTGCAATATAACAAAGAGTGAAAAATGTAAGGGGGTCTGAATACTTTCCATCCCCACTGTGTGTGTGTGTGTGTGTGTGTGTGTATATATATATATATATATATATATATATATATAATATTAATTATAAATAAATAAAAAAAATAAAAAAATAAATAAAATTATCTCTCTATCTCTCTATCTAGATATCTCTCTATAGATATCTATCTCTCTCTAGATATCTATCTCTCTATAGATATCTATCTCTCTCTAGATATCTATCTCTCTCTAGATATCTATCTCTCTATAGATATCTATCTTTCTCTAGATATCTATAGATATCTATCTCTCTCTAGATATCTAAAAACCCAGTGGTAATCAAATACCACCAAAAGAAAGCTCTATTTGTGTGTAATTTTTTTATAAAGTTTTTTTTGGGTACAGTATTGCATGACCACGCAATTGCAGGTTAAAGTAGCGCAATGCAGAATAGGAAAAAATGGCCTGGTCACGAAGGGGGTAAAACCTTCCGGAGGTCGAGTGGTTAATGTTGGCCCTAAATCTGTGTTGATCCTCCACACTGTAATGTGATATAAAGGGGACTGCACTGTAATGATTACAGTGCAGTCCCCTTTATATTACAGCGTCCCTGCAACCTGCAATCATGCCCCCCCCCCTTTTACCCTCTGCTCACTGTGCAGATCTCAAGCTCCTCCCGCCCCCTGCTCCCTTACATCAGAGTCCGCACAGACCCCTTACATCACAGTCCGCACAGACCCCCTTTACATCAGAGTTGGCTCAGACCCCCCTTACATCAGAGTCCGCACAGACCCCCCTTACATCAGAGTTGGCACAGCCCCCTTTACATCAGACCCCCCTTACATCAGAGTCAGCACAGCCCCCCCTTACATCAGAGTCGGCGCAGACCCCCCTTACATCAGAGTCGGAGCAAACCACCCTTACATCAAAGTCGGCAGAGCCCCCCTTACCTCAGAGTCCGCAGAGTCCCCCCTTACGTCAGGGTCCGCAGAGTCCCCCCTTACATCAGGGTCCGCAGAGTCCCCCCTTACGTCAGGGTCCGCAGAGTCCCCCCTTACGTCAGGGTCTGCAGAGTCCCCCCTTAGAGTCTGCAGAATTTCCACTTACTGTAAGGGGGAGCTCTGTGGACTCTAATGTAAAGGGGAACCCTGATTTAAAGGGGGGATCTGATATAAAGTGGTGTTCTGAGAACCCTGATTTAAGGGTGAATGCTGTGGACTCTGGTGTAAAGGGGAACCCTGATTTAAGGGGGGATCTGATATAAAGTGGTGTTCTGAGAACCCTGATTTAAGGGTGAATGCTGTGGACTCTGGTGTAAAGTGGAACTCTGATGTAAGGGGGTCTCTGCTCACCAAAGCCCCCTTTACATCAGAGTCCACAGAGCACCCCTTAAATTTGTTTTACACACTGGGAGGCAGGAGAGTGGGTGAGCTTACTCACCCCAGGATGGAGACTTAGGCACAGGCTGTCTGTAGATTTTATCTTCCTTCACATCTCCCCGGGGATGTGTGGGTGGGGCAGACACAGGAGTAGAGGGGTGGGAGGAGGAGGAGCAGTCCATCCGAGCGGAGAGAAGAGAGCGGAACTGTCAGCGTCGGCTCTGAGGCTGAGCTGTGTGTGAGAGAGACACGCAGCTCAGCCCATGCAGCCGCTAACCTCATTCGTAGTTCCCCTGGAGAAGACAAAGGCATGGCTGCACAGCGGTAGGTAAGCGGCGGCCACAGCCAGTGTTAGACCTGTCCAGGCCACGGTCGCGGCTAACCTCCCACTGTGCAGCCTGATCATCAACAGGCCATGGAGCTGGTGGCCCCGGCCCACCGGGCAAATGCCCAGTCTGCCCTATGGCCAGTCCGGGCCTGCTTCAGCATCTGATGGAAAACATCCTAACCACTTCAATCCCAGAGTCATTTTTTTGCATCTGTTAAAAAGCACATTTTAGGCCTGAAGATTAGCTAAACCTCCCCAGGGTTGTGTTGAGTAAACAGATACCAAGCACATCAAGCCTTAAAGTGATTGTAAAGTCTAATTTTTTTAAAATGAAAAACAACAAACATGTTATATTCAGCCCCTCTGTTGCACAGAGCAGCCCGGATCCTCCTCTTCTCGGGTCCCTCTTCGGCTCTCCTGGCCCCACCCTCCTGTTGGGTGCCCCCACAGTAAGCAGCTTGCTATGGGGGCACCCGAGCCGAGTCACAGCTCCCTGTGTCCATTCAGACACCGAGCTGCAGACCAGCCCTGCCCCCTTTTTTATTCTCATTGGCTGACTGACATTGATTGACAGCAGCGGGAGCCAATGGCACAGTGCTGCTGTCTCAGCCAATGAGGAGGGGAGTCCTAGATGGCCGAGACATTCCTAAAACATCGCTGGAGCTAGAGGGACCTCAGGTAAGTATTAGGTGGGCTGAGGGGGGTGCTGCACACAGAAGGCTTTTTATCTTAATGCATAGAATGCATTAAGATAAAAAAATCTTTCAACTTTACAACCACTTTAAATATGTGCACACCCATAAAATAGTGATAAAGTTTGGCACCCAAAAGTTTCCATGGGCAACGCTTTAAAAGCCTTCACAGTCCATCAGTTTAAAGTTAAAGCAGAGTTCCGCCTGGGGAAAAAAAAAAATTAAAAGTCAGCAGGTACAAATGCTGCAGCTGCTGACTTTTAATATATGAACACTTACCTGTCCAGGGAGCCCGCGATATCGTCATTTTCCAAAAAATTGTGACAAAAAAAATTGCAATTTCAAAAAAACTCGCCATGCCTCTTACTAAATACTTTGGACTGCTACTGTCCTGGCATTTTAGGGCCTCAAGAAATGAGATAATCCATCAGTACATCAGGATTGATCGAAATTCAGATATATATCCATAGTTGTCAACAGTCCCGATTTTCCCGGGACAATCCCGAATTTGGGATCCTCATCCTGATTTAGGCTTGTCCCGATAATTTTCCCGGGGTTTTGAGTTTGTCCCGAGAAAAATGGGAATGTTTTTGCTAAAAAACGGCAGCGGCTACACAAACATGGCCGCTGTCGCCACCACAAGTGTTTTTTTCCCCTTGTGTTCAGTGCAGAGGAGAGGGGCAGCCAATCAGCTTCTCTCCTCAGTGTACAAATAGAAAATTCTATTGTACACTGAAGCCTATTGGCTGTAGGGATTGGCGGCCCCTCCCCGCTCTCCACTGAACACAAGGATGTGATCATCTGCCGTCGCCGCCGCCCCTCCGTCCCGTGTTTCAACTGCACAGAGAGATTTTGGATGAGGTATAGGGAGAGATGGAGCTGGGTTCTGTTAGACCAGCTGTGTCCTGCATACACACAGACAGAGCACAAAGCTGCTGGGGACTCCTGGTGTGAGCGGCGGGGGTCCGCTGGGGACTCCTGGTGTAAGGGGGGGTCCGCTGGGGACTCCTGGTGTGAGGGGGGCTCCGCTGGGGACTCCTGGTGTGAGGGGGGGCTCCGCTGGGGACTCCTGATGTGAGGAGGGCTCCGCTGGGGACTCCTGATGTGAGGGGGGGTCCTCTGGGGACTCCTGATGTGAGGGGGCTCCGCTGGGGACTCCTGATGTGAGGGGGGGCACGCTGGGGACTCCTGATGTGAGGGGGGGCACGCTGGGGACTCCTGATGTGAGGGGGGCATGCTGGGGACTCCTGATGTGAGGGGGGTCCGCTGGGGACTCCTGATGCAAGGGGGGGCTCTGCTGGGGGCACCTGATGCAAGGACGGACTCTGCTGGGGCACCTGATGCAAGGAAGGACTGTGCTGGTGGCAGGCGACACGCTCAGGGATCCCACTGATTCAGCATTATGGTGAGTTGAATTATTTCATTTTATATTACAATGTAATAATAGAAATAATGCACTTCAATCATCCTGACACCATAACAACCATGGTGCCGGGATGATTGAAGTGCTAACACCAGGTGTTTGGAGTATCTTTATCTGCTGATTGTTAAACTTTCTAGAATACACCTATTTCCATTGTTGTGTAGGATCTGGGCCGCATTTTTACTTTTCCCCTGTGCCACACCCACAAACGCATGCCCCACCCCCTAATTATAACAAGACTCCGCCTACAGCCAAAAAAGTGTCCTTAAAATTTTTTTTACAATGTTGGCAACTATGTATATCATAGTTTGTGGACTCTATAACTTTCCTACAGACTAAATAATATACACTGATTTGGGTTATTTTCACCAAAGAAATTAAGTAGAATACATTTTGACCTACATTTTTTAAGGAAGATTTACTTGCAAAATATTATAACAAAAAAAAGAAAAAAAAGAAAAACATGCTTTTTGCCTCTGCAAAAAATTAAAAAACCAGTGGTGATTAACCACATCTGCCTCGGAAGATGCGCAAAAGTTATAGCGTCTACAAAATAGGGGATAGATTTATAGCATTTTTATTATTATTTTTTTTACTAGTAATGGCGGCGGTCTGCGATTTTTATCGGGACTGCGACATTATGGCAGACACTTTTGACACATTTTTGGGACCATTGGAATTTATACAGCGATCAGTGCTATAAAAATGCACTGATTACTGTAAAAATGTTAGTGGCAGAGAAGGGGGTTCACACAAGGGGGCGATCAAGGGGTTAACTGTGTTCCCTGTGTGTGTTTCTAACTGTAGGGGGAGGGGACTGACCTAGAGGGGATGACAGATCATAGTTCCTAGCTATTAGGAATTCACGATCTGTCATTTCTAATAGAACGGAACAGGGATTTGTGTGTTTACACACACACGTCCCTGCTCTGCCTCGTGCCTGCGATCGCTCGTGGACAGCGGTCATTGCGACCGTCGACCACGAGCATCGGCACCACCGCGGTGCAGCAGGCGCGTGCGCGCGCCTCCGGCGGGGCGGGCGCACCTGCTATCCTGATCCCGCGAACCGACGTACAATGACGCCGATTCGCGGGATCGTGACGACCTGCTGCAGTATAATGACGGCGGCTGGTCGGCAAGCGGTTAAATACCACCGATAGAAAGCTCTATTTGTGTAAAAAAATAATAAAAATGTAATACGGGTACAGCGTTGCATGACCGCGCAATTGTCTTAATTTAATGTGTGACGGCGCTGAAAATTGGCCTGAGCAGGAAGAGGGTGAAAGTGTCCGGTATTGAAGCAGTTAAAATCCATAGCAGACCCCGATCTAGGATAAGGGTCTGCTATGGATATTCAAGGGGGTGCCCATGTTTTTATTGAGTCATTGTTATGGTGTACCACAATTTAAGCCTCAGCCTCCAGTTGTATGACTTCACCTCTTATTTTTCCTATAGTTCAGTATATAGTTCCACATATATATTCCTAAAAATGAAATGAATACTAAGTGAATACTGAATACTACTAAAAGTAGATCTAAACCCAATCACTACATTTCAAAACATGTTTATGAACATGCAAATGCAATTTTAAAGGCTTGGTTTCATTTAAAAAAAAAAAAAAAACAGGAAACTGGATATTCCCTGGTGATCCTGCCATTAAGGTCCATGTTCAAGCACTTCCTGTTGTGGGATGACATCTGTCTCCCAATTCTGGACCTGCATTGTCACCCCCTTGTGGGGACTAGAAAGCAGCTGTGCTAACACACTTTGCCCAGGCATGGTCCACCATTGTTACTATCAGGACGTTCATAGCAATGATGTGCAGTCAACACTGGAGGCTTGGCAGGAAATATTGAAAAAGGCTGCAGGAAATCGGCAGTACAGAGAAATGATATAAAATGTAAGAACCGTAATAAACAAAAGAAAGGATAATGGCAAATGTTTAACCTGCTCCCACCCCCGACATTCCTTTAGCTGGGTTATTACGCTTAGGAAACAGGAGCGTACATACAGGGGTCGCAGGGGTTGCCATTGCGACCCGGCCCCCCTGTACACCTGGATAGGAAGGCAACAGTATGTAGAGGAACATATCCTTCCTGCAGCCGCTTCTCCTCTCCCTCCTGCAGACATTCAGCAGCCGCAGGAGGGAAACGGAGGGCATCAGTACCTCTATATGCCGCTCCTGCCCTCTCCCTATCCCTGTCCTGCTGCTGCGGGCTGCTGTGTGCTTCCCTGGCCCTCACTCAACCCCTCCCCCCCGCCGGGTGTCCCCCTCCCGCCAGCTGCTGTGAGGGATCTGTCAGGATGGAGAGCGGAGAAGGGGCCCCTTCCTTGTCTTAATGAATAGAGACAGTGATCAGTACCGATCACTGACTTTAAAAAAAAAAAAACATTCATAGCTGAGGCATAGTAAACTGTTTACTATGATTCAGTTTATGAATGATCAGGAAGCTCGGTACAGAGCTATTCCTGTTCATTCATGCTGTGCTGCAAAGAGCCTGAGACTCGGTCCCTTCCTCTGTCTCAAAAGTGAGACATCAGGAGTCTGTTTAGACCCCTGATATTTCACCAGAACTCCTCATCAGGGGTTCTAAAAAATATGTATGAAAATAACAAAAAATTAAAAATAAAAAAAAAAAAAAAAAAATTCAATAAGAAAAATAAAAAAAACACTGACACCAGTGGAGGAACTACCAGGGTCGCAAAGGTGGGACTGGGCTCTGGCGTTCCACCACCGTGGGGAGACCCCAAGACAGCGGGAAGGTGACCTGCTGCTAAACTTAATAAAGGGTCTTATGATGGGAGTAAAGTGCTCTGGACTGGAGTGGGATGGGCTCTGGTCAGGGGACCTTCATGTTTTTTTTGCACCAGGGCCCTGAAGGTTCTAGTTAAGCCTCTGCCGGGAAGGTTTGCCTAATCATGTGACCACTCTAATTGGCTTTTACAGTGGTCACATGATCGGGAGGTTCATTAGTACAGGCCAAGAGCTGCCTTTGACAGCTCAGTCTCAGTGCTGGGAGTATGCAGTGAGCGCATTCTCAGCACAGAATCCTATGCCACCCATAAACGCATATCGTATCTCCATCTTTTTCATCCCTCGCCAGAATCCTCCTCATTTCTCTCCACAATGTAACTCCATCATCCTCATCCCTCTCCAGAATTATCCTCATCTCACTCCACAATGAAAGTCATCATCCTCATTCCTCTCCAGAATTATCCTCAACCCTCTCCACAGTGTAACTCCATCATCCTCATCCTTCTCCACAATGTAACTACATTATCCGCATCCCCCTCCAGAATGTAACTCCATCTTCATCCCCAACTTCACTCTCCATCATCATCATCCTCATCTCTGAATTCTTGTTACACATCTATCCCCATCTCCAACTTCCCTCTCCTTCTCCCTGCTGCTGGTGCCCGGGCCCCTCATACAAGTGTATGGGCTGCCCCCCCCCATGGCAGCCCCTCCTGGTGGCCCTACCTTATGATGCTGGTGCCTAGGCCCCATACAAGTGTATGGGCTGCCCCCCCATGGCGGCCCTGCCTGTTGGTATGAGAGGAGCTGCAGGCAGAAGCACCCTAAGATTCAGGTGGATTGGGGGGCTGTTTGGGTTTTGGGAAGCTGTATGCGATGATGCTTTATTTTTCACTCTGCATATGGGGATAACAAGAACATGGTCTAAAAAATGGACTTATCCTTTAAGCCAACTCCTTTTTCGTTTTGGTTTCAGATAGAGCGGGGAAGGGTTAAAGGCTCTGTCCAGTTTTATTGTGGTGTGTATCCTCTTGGGCAATTTACCCTCTTTGTTATCCATGGTGACCATTGTCACCAGGGCAGGGAATGATGGGAAATGCCACATTTTATAGTTGTCACATGAACAGGAAAGGAGGGCAAATATTCCACGGGGACACCCATACAGGTGACAGCTGCCCAAGGGTTCCATCACATGCACGACAGGTGCTTTTCAGAGGTGTTTGACACCTTGGACCCTACACTAGTGCGATGGAACCACATGCATTGCGTTGGTGGTATCACTGGAAGGAAAAATGTCCCTGCATTGGTGGTGTCACCGGAAGTAAAAAATGTCCCTGCATTGGTGGTGTCACCGGAAGTAAAAAATGTCCCTGCATTGGTGGTGTCACTGGAAGGAAAAATGTCCCTGCATTGGTGGTGTCACCGGAAGTAAAAAATGTCCCTGCATTGGTGGTGTCACTGGAAGGAAAAATGTCCCTGCATTGGTGGTATCACTGGAAGGAAAAATGTCCCTGCATTGGTGGTATCACTGGAAGGAAAAATGTCCCTGCATTGGTGGTGTCACTGGAAGGAAAAAATGTCCCTGCATTGGTGGTGTCACTGGAAGGAAAAATGTCCCTGCATTGGTGGTGTCACTGGAAGGAAAAATGTCCCTGCATTGGTGGTGTCACTGGAAGGAAAAATGTTCTTGGGTCAGTAGCATCAGTGGAAGAAAAATATCCTTGCGTTAGTGGTGTCACTGAAAGGAGAAATGTCATTGGTCACTGAAAGGAAAATGTTCCTGCATTGGTGAAGTCATTGAAAGGAAAAATTGTCCTTGCATTGATGATATCACTGGAAGGAAAAATGTCCCTTTATTGGTGGTAGGGGCTGCCATGGGGGGGGAGGGGCAGTGAAATTTATACAGCGATCAAAGCTAAAAATAGACACTGATTACTCTGTAAATGTCACTGGCAGGGAAGGGGTTAACACTCGGGGGGCGATCAAGGGGTTAAGTGTTCCCTAGGGAGGTGTTTCCAACTGTGGGGGGAGGGGACTGACTGGAGAAGGAGAGAGAATGCTGTTCCTGATCACTAGGAACAGCAGATCTCTTTCTACTTCCCTGTCAGAATGGGGATCTGTTTGTTTACATTGACAGATCCCCGTTCTGGCTCTCTGAGGAGCGATCGCGGGTGGCCAGCGGACATGGCGGCCGCCGACCACGTGCATCGGCTCCAGCGTCGCGCCGCAGGCCCCCTATCGCTCTTAAAGCGCCCGACCAACACCTACGGTGATTCACACAGCCATGCCAACCTGCCGCAGTATAATGACGGGGCTGGTCGGCAAGTGGTTAAAACTAGGCTCATGGCTTTGGCACAGTATACCCGCCGATAAATCACATCCGGCTGGTTTATTAAAAAAAAAAAAAAAAAAAAGCTGCCTCCTTGCTGCTCTGGGAAAAGTGACCCACTACAGATTGTTTTTCACAGGCGGTAAACGAGGATAAACGAATCCTTTAGCAGACAAAAGTCAGATCTACACCCCTCCCAGGAAGGACTTGTGCTGTGTGGCAGAGCTGTGTAAATCTCAGAACTGGATGGACAGAAACACAAATCTCTTGGCAGGTACAACATCTCTCATAGAAGTATTTCTTCTGTGTATTTAGCGGTTTTCCTGGAGTTCAGTTTTCATTTTTTATTGCAGAACAGCATTTAAAATCTTAAAAAAAAATGTATTTGTAATATTCCACTTTAATAAATGTGTATCTATGTAAATTGTTATCAGTCCGATTTCCGTATATTCATAATAATGCGAAAGGTGTGACGGGCGATCCAGGTGATCGTTGTGGAACTCATGACGGTCTCGGTGAGAAACAGATCCAACAGGAAGCTCTGCAAAGAGAAAGTGGGCGTGGATCAGGGATGAGATGAAGAGTACCTGTCACCTGCACACAGGAGAGTCGCTGTATTGGGAATGAATGGATAATGCAACACTGCAGTATGGGTGTGGCATGAGCAATAATCGCAACCAGTTCAACCCTCACACTCTACACCTCCTATAGAGCCGCGTCCATAACAACCAATGAGTCATCAGCTGTCAGCGGGATTCACTGCTGACAGCTGAATGTAAAAAAAGAATTGCCGGTAATGCCTGCCTGCTCTTTAACAATGCAATATTTACTAATGGTAGTAAATATGCCTGCTACCGCCAGGCATTCAATTACAGGCAATTCTTTTTTTACATTCAGCTGTTAGCAGGGAATCCAGCCAGTCGAGGAGGTGGGACTTTGTTTGACAGCGGCCGGCGTTTCAGATACAGGGTGTGTCACAGCAAGAGATCCTTTCTGTGATTCAGCCGGCTCTCCTCCCCGTGATCCCCGTGCAGAGATAGGCTGCATTGATGATCACTGATGGGCTGCATTGATGGGCACTAATGAGGCTGCATTCATGGGCACTGATGAGGCTGCACTGAGGGGCACTGATGAGGCTGCACTGAGGGGCACTGATGAGGCTGCACTGAGGGGCACTGATATGCTGCAGTGATGAGCACTGATGAGGCTGCACTGATGGCCTGCATTGACGGGCACTGATGAGGCTGCACTGAGGGGCACTGATATGCTGCAGTGATGAGCACTGATGAGGCTGCACTGATATGCTGCATTGATGGGCACTGATGAGGCTGCACTGATGGGCTGCATTGATGGGCACTGATAAGCTGCAGTGATGGGCACTGATGAGGCTGCACTGATGGGCACCGATGAGGCTGCATTAAGGAGCACTGATAGGTTGCATTAATGAGCACTGATATGCTACACTGATGGGCACCAATGAGGCTGCATTGATGGGCACTGATAGACTTCATTTATGGGCACTTATATGCTGCACTGATGGGCACTGATGAGGTGGCACTGATGAGGCTTCAATGATGGGGACTGATGAGGCGGCACTGATGAGCCCTGGCAGGCACTGATAGGCTGTACTGATATGCTGCATTGATGGGTACTGATGAGACTGCACTGTTGGGCACTGATGAGGCTGCACTGATGGTCTCTCTCTCTCTCTCTCTCTCTCTCTCTCTCTCTCTCTCTCTATATATATAAATATTGTACGTATGATCAGCAAGAGGTTAAAAAGACAGTAAAATCATGATTCTGGTACATAGCATTGCAAGGTTATTTACAATTTAAATAAAGGCTATATTTAATTTTTTTTCATTGCGACACTAAAAATGAGTAAACAGGATAAATATATAAAATAAGATAAAAACTATTTAAAAAAATGAATGGTTATAAAAAGAAAATAAAAAAATAAAGAAAATTTAAGTGGAAAAGGGGAAAAAGGAGTTACCGTATTTATCGGCGTATAACACGCACAGGTGTATAACACGCACATTCATTTTAAGATGGAAGTTTCAGGAAAAAAAAAATTTAAATAAGGACCTTTGAAGCAAAATAAGGGTCAGTGCCCATCTGCAGTCTCACCTTTGCCACCAATGCAGCCACATCCATGCCCATCTGCAGCCTCACAAGTGCCATCAATGCAACCTCATCAGTCCACATCAATGCAGCCTCACCATTGCCATCAATGCAGCAGCCTCACCATTGCCATCAGTGTAGCCTGATCGATGCCCATCTGCAGCCTAGAGGGGATAGGGAGGGGGACTTCCTTTTACAGAGGCCGCCAAGTAAACAGGAGATTCTCACTGTATGTAATCTGACAGCGCTTGTCCCGCCCCCCTCCCCTGTCCCCTCCGAGGCATCTAAAAATTGAAGTATTGGCGTATAACACGCACGTGCTATTTGCACCCAATTTTTAGGGTGAAAAGTGAGTGTTATACGCCAATAAATACAGTAATTAATGCTGATTAGAGAAAACTATTTGGTAATAAGGGGGCATCCCACCTATGTATGAAGGGGTGTTAATGGGGCTCCCCCTATGACCACCAATGTAAGGAAAGCATCACCTGGGGACGGGGGGGGGGACAGCATACCCTAAGATTTTTTTAAAATTTTTTTTAATCTAGTCACAAGTAATTAACATGGAGGAATTACTTTTCACTGAATTCTTGTATATTTTAGCTTTTTTATTTGGTTACAAGCACCTAACCTACTATGAGGTTTCATTTCCCATTTCTTAGTAATATGGAGGAAGATAAAGAAGGCGGTGCGGTGTACCTGGATGGAGTGGGATAGGCAGCCGCTGGTACGACTGGTCAGCCCCGCGGTGTTCAGAGCCTCCCGGGCGAAATCGTCAGACGTCTTCACCAGAAGGTTCCTCTTCACATTTTTGGTCATGTTGGTGGAGACGAGAAGCGGCATCACACACTGTAGGGACAGACATGAATCCTGATCATATAAATAGGCGGATCTCTATGAGGGAACTGCCAGGATCTTAATGGTGCCGGGAATGCTGGAACTTTAAAGCTGAACTCCAGGATAAGGGAATGCTGTCTAAATACATTCATTATGTGTATTTTTCCTGGAATCTCAGTGTGATTTGTGTATTTCTTCCAGATCTGTGCAGTAACCCGGTGTGGGACTTCCTGTAATAAAGACCGCTCACTGCTCTTCTCTCTGCTTGTGCAGGGTGACTGGTCTGGTCTCCGCCCCCTCCTATTGTTTTCTGCGGTGAGTGGCCCCACCCACAGCTCTGCTCTCTGCACAGGCTATGCACAGCACAGAGATGATGTCACTGCTGCTTTTACATCTGGGTTTGCAAAGGCATTTGAAACACACAAAGGGGATTTATATCCTTTGTAACTATTGAGGAGGGTTTCGAAATGAAGGTTTAACACCCGGAGTTCATCTTTAAAGCAGACTCTGATCTTGATATGGACCTAGCATTTTTTTTTTCTGTAGCTTATGAATAAAAAAAAAAAAAAAAAAAAAAAAGAGGACATACAGTGTAAGTAAGTAGAGTCCATATCGGGGAAGGACTAGGAATGCAGAGGATGAAATATAGTTTAGAAATAAAGGAATTTATTAATCTACATAATAACTAGAATTAAGCTTAAAAATGACAGATTTATGGGTGGAAATGCCAGCTGCAACATTTTTGTTTAGTTTTTGCTATGAAAGGTTAGCACCCCTTGCAGGTGTTTATTGCTGTTTGTGTTCCTATTGGAGGTGTGTCACCAAACCAGGAAGTGTGTGAAAATCTTACCAATGGGGACACAAATAGCAATAAATACCTGATAGGGGTCCCAACCTTTCCCAGTTCTGTTCAAAAAAGAAAAGAAAATGTTTTAGTTAGACTACAAGTTCAACCCCCCCCCTGTGTAAAAGTTTAAAGTGGTTGTAAAGTCTCCAGGTTTTTCACCTTTAAGTGAAAAACCTTCTGTGCTGCAGCTGCCCCCCCCCCCAGAGCCCCCACTTTTTCTTACCTGAGCCCTTCCATTCCAGCGATGTGCACTAGCCCAGCGACTCCAGGCGCTGTCTCCTCATTGGATGTATTGATAGCAGCAGAAGCCATTGGCTACCGCTGCTGTCAATCAAATTCAGTGACACGGGAGCAGAGCTGAGTCCTGCTGCCTGTGTCAATAGACACAGCAGCGGGACTCAGGAGCGCATCCCCGCACGAGTGCCCCCATGGAAAGAGGCTCTCCGTGGGGCACTCGATGAGGAGGAGCCCTGCCGGGGGACACAAGAAAAGGAGGATCAGGGCTGCTCTGTGCAAAACCCTCGCACAGCGCAGGTAAGTATAACATGTTTGTTTAAAAAAAAAAAAAAAAAAAAAAAGAACCTTTACAATCACTTTTAGGCTGGGTTCACACTAGAGCACACAGCGGCTCACAGCCGGAGTCCGGTGTGTCCTCGTTCACCGTTTCAGGTCCGATTTCAGCCCGAATTTTTGGGCTGAATTTGGACCCGAAATGGAAAAAAGACGCACAGGACTCCTGTGCAATTCTCACAGCAGCCGCTCCAGAGATGTGTTAACCTGGCTCCATAGAGAGCCGGTCACAATGTGCTGCTATACGAATTAGATGCAGGGTAACCCACATCCAATAGTGTGAATCCAGCCTAACACTTTCAAGCATGACGCCTGTGTGGATAAAAAGTTAAAGCCCCACTCCGGGCAAAAACTATTTTTTTTCCTAGCCCTTCCCCCTACCCTCCTCTAATCCATGCTGTAAGTCTACCCCCTTATCTTGTAAAGGGAGATGTACTTGTAGGCAGGTGAAGCTCGACTGCAGCGGCAAGGCAGGTGGGCGAGAGGAGGTTGAGAGAAGCTTGGTTCCTCTATGACTTCCTCAGTCACAGGGAGGCAGCTTTCCGATTGGATGCGGACACCCCATGTGAATGGTGGCCATATTGGGTCAGGCAGAGTCTATTTAAGACTCTGGCTCCCGGGCTTGGCTCGCTTTTTGCTAGTGGCTAGTGTAGGGAAAGGAAGCCTGTCTGTCAGGCACAGTACTAGTGATAGGAAATGGTTCTAGAGGAGTAGGGGCAGTGCAGGGACTATGTCTACCTTCCAGAAAGCTTTCACTGTTGGGTGTGGACCGACCAGGCCGCATTCTCCTCCTCCGTGGCAGATGCTGTCGGCATCTTCCATTATGCATCTCGCTGGTCCACCGCTGTCTCAGTGTAAGTGGCTCCTGTTGGGTGTGCACCCTGCTGGGCCTGTTGCTCTTGCCGAACAGTTCTACAATACACTGTTACTGTTTTTTTCTCAGAGAATAGGTGCAGGAACTCACCCTCCCCAGCCAACTCTCCGCCCCCAACCCCATCGTTCCACGGGAAGGGAAGTAAAGTGGCGCCAAATCTGCATATTGCTCAAGGCCCAAAAAAAACGCACTTAGTAGTGCATAACACAGAGCTCAAGAAAGTGTACAAAAAAAAAGCACAAGGGACAGTATTTACATATCTCCCCCAATGTAACCATCTATCTTCTTTCCCCCATCCACAGCTCACCTCTTCTTCCCCCGTCTGCAGCTTACCACTTCTTTCCCCCCGTCCGCAGCTTACCACTTCTTTCCCCCTGTCCGCAGCTTACCACTTCTTTCCCCCTGTCCGCAGCTTACCACTTCTTTCCCCCTGTCCGCAGCTTACCACTTCTTTCCCCCGTCCGCAGCTTACCACTTCTTTCCCCCTGTCCGTAGCTTACCACTTCTTTCCCCCCATCCGCAGCTTACCACTTCTTTCCCTCCGTCCGCAGCTTACCACTTCTTTCCCCCCATCCGCAGCACATCTCTTTTTTCCCCCCTCCGCAGCACACAACTTCTTTCCCCCGTTCTGCAGCTTACAACTTCTTTCCCCCATTCCACAGCTTACAACTTCTTTCCCCATGTCCGCAGCACACAACTTCTTTCCCCAGTCTGCAGCACACCACTTCTTCCCCCTCCCCCTGTCTGCAACACACCTCTGTACCTCTGCCCAGAGTTCAATTCTGCACCCCTGTCCACAATTCACCTTAGCACCCCCCACAACTCACTTTTGTATCCCCTGTCAACATCTCAACTCTGCTTCCCCCCACCTGCAGCTTACACTCCAAGTCCACAACTACAGCTTGTCCCTACCCCCTTCCACATTTCACTTTTGCACCCCAATCCACAGCTCTCATTTCTTCAACCCTTTAACTTTCACCCCCTGCCACCTCTAAACAACCTGCCAACTTATGCCACTATACCACCTGCCCTCCCTCCCCACTACTCAACTCTCACTTTTCACAACCTCTCCCCCTTTCCAGCTCTCACCTCTTCTGACAACTTCATCCTCCCCTTCACAAATTCACCCCCACTGTGGTTCACAGCTGTCGCCTCCCCCACCGATACCTCTGTGCACAACAACTCACCCCCTCCCTTCTCCCTTTCCCTCTCCCTCCATAGCTTTTGCTCACTCTCTCTTAATAGCTTGTGGTGCAGCTAATAATGGTCTGTTGAGTGTGTAGGCTTTTTTCCAATACAGTGTGGTCCCAGCTCCTGTCCCGCCCCGCCTCTCAGACCAGTGTAGCACAGAACCAAGGAGGAGTTTTACAACACTTCACTCGGCTCTGAGCTACACAGGCGGGGTGGGATTAGGCGGGACAGGAGCTGGCTCTTGAAGCTCCAGAGAAACTTAAAAAATATGCACTGGTCGCGTCGTGGCGACTTGGGGTACCCACTGACACATGTACTGCTCTACACATGTCCTGAGTACCTGACACAGAAGACGGTGGAGGAAGTGAGTAGTGCAAATACTTCCTCTACTGCCTTCTGTGTTCAGTGACAGGATGGAGGGGACAGGGCTGCCAGAGGTGGCGGAACGCCGTTCCGCCATGTTCCAGCAGAAAAAAATACCCTGGCTGTACCTAACCAACATACTGCCACTGTTACGAGCACTGAGATCCCCTCCTGAGATTGCCGGTCCCCCTGCCACCCTCCTCTGATGACGTCACCCTCTTCTGGACCCTGCTGCAGCCCATCTATTAGGAAGTGCCTGCCTGACGTGGACACCCGAAAAACAACCCAAACCAGAATGTAAACAGAAGAGGAGAAGACTCGGGCTAAATTGTCATCAGTAAAAGGGGATTATAGATAGAAGTATGATTTTTTTATTTTTTTTTTACGTGGCAATTAGCTAGAGGGGGCTAGATGGGAGAATTAGGAGATGAGAAGGGTTTTATCCAGGAGGAGAAGCTTTAATCTACATTCTGTTTTAGAACCAGGAGCGTTCACCCGTGCATACTCCTAGTTTTGACAGCTGCTGGTCTCCCACTAACGAGCGGGAACCAGATCAGTGTGTTTCCCAATCATTGTGAACACATGAGGCTTGTTTACAAACAAACCTATCAGCTGGAGCTTACACTGAGGACTATAGTGTGTAAAATAAATAAAGAAAAAAAAAATTCAACAAGCGAAATGGTTCTGGAGTTATTAAATGAGAAGTTTTTTTTTTTTTTTTAACCCATCATACTTACCTAGGTGGATGCTGCATCTGTCCCCCGGCATCTCTACACTGAACTGAGCGATCAAACATTGCCGATGGCTCGGTTCTCTCAGCTTCCTGAGCAGAGAGCTGCTGACTGTCAATAAGCAGCTCTCCTCTCTGCTCCTCCACGCCCATTGGAGCACTGAGCTGTGGAGGGGAGGGGAGCGGCTGTCTCAGGCTCTCAGTGGCCCGCTGAGAGGCTGAGACATGTCCAGGCACCTGGTGGATCCCGACTTCCATTGTCGGGATGACGCGGTGCCTGGACTGATTCCAGTGACGTCAGCAGACTTCAGACCGCTCTCTGCTGAAAACGGGTCGAATTTCACTTAGGCTGGAACTTAGGCTGGACTTCTCCTTTAAGTTTCCTGACTCATACTATTGTAACATTTTATCTGGGCATCTTTGTTTCAATGACCTTCAAAAGGGTTTGATGCTCATAAAAAACTTTTAAAGTGGAGGACCACCCTAAAAAAAAAAAATTGCATGAAAAAAAAACATTTGAAAAAAAAAAAAAATTAAATTTACCTAAACCCTTGTTGCTAGGCAGTCTTCCTAATCCGCCTCTTCCTATTCTGCGGCATGTTCTGCTCCTCGGTGAGCGGCCCCGTTGTCTTCTGGGAACTGTGTGTGTTCCCAGAACACCACGGGGCCATTCACAGAGCTCAGCGACGCTCGCACGCGTGCAGTAGGAAACTGGCAGTGAAGCCGCAAGGCTCCACTGCCTATTTCCCTTACTTAGGATGGCAGTGCCGGGACCCGAGAGCCGAGGGATGGGTCGGCCTCGGGCGGCCGACATCGCGGGCACCCAGGACAGGTAAGTACTTATTTAAAGTCAGCAGATACAGTGTTTGTAGCTACTGAGTTTTAAATGTTTTTTTTCAGGGACGGAATCCCGCTTTAAGAGCTCTTTCACACTTGTGACAGTGTCTACCGCCCACTAAAAAGCAATCTGCAGTGGATCGCTTTTTGGGGGGCTTTAGAGGAATGGCTGGCAGGCATTTAGGAGTCTAACCTGCTGCCTCCTGAATGTCTGTTTTTTTTTTCTTTAATCCTTTTTTTTTTTTAATTTCAAGCGGGATTTTGTAATAAAATACAGCAACCTGCAACCACGAAGCAAATGCCATATGTACGGCCCCGTCTGGATTTAGGTGGTAGACCTGAGCAGTTTGTTCCGAGTGAATTACAATAGTAACAAATTTAAACTAATCTGAAAAAACAAAACTACATTTCAGCTGAATTCGATTAGAAATTTCAAATAGTTTTCAAATTTGATTTGAATTAGAATTTGCGATAAGAATAAAATAGAAAATAAGGGATTAGAATAGAAAGTAAAAGAATAATAATAAAAAAAAAGAATAGAGTAAAATAGAAACAAAATAGAATAGAAAATAAAGGAATATAACAGAATAACAAAGAAAGAAAACAACCATCTTCTGAAATTTGAATATAATAAATTCAGATTTTAATGGAATACATTCAAATAGAATAGAAATAAATAAAAGAATAGAATAGGAAATAAAAGAATAGAATAAAACAGAACAAAATAGAATAGAAAATAAAGGAATAAAATAGAAAGAATATAACCATCTTTTAAAATTCGAATAGAATAAATTCAGATTCAAGTGGAATACATTTGAATAGAATAGAAAAGAATAGAATACAAAAGACAATAGAATAAAATGGAATATAACCATTTCCCAAAATTTGAATATAATAAATGTGAATTCTAATAGAAAAGAATAAATTAGAATAAAATAAAATAGAAAATAAAAGAATAGAATAGAATAAAATAGAAAGAATATAACCATCCTCCAAAATTTGAATTTCAAATAGAATAAATTTGAATAGAATACATTTTAATTTGAATATAAAATAACATAATAGAATAGAAAAAAACAATAGACTAGAATAGAATAAAATGGAAAGAATATAACCACCTTCCGAGATTGTAATAGAATCAATTCAGATTTGAATGGAATACATTTGAATAGAAAAGAATAGAAAATAGAAGAATAAAATAGAATTTAACCATTTCCCAAAATTTGAATAGAATAAATTTGAATTAGAATAGAAAAGAATAGAATAGAATAGAATAGAATAGAATAGAATAGAATAGAATAGAATAGAAAATAAAATAATACATTAGAATGGAACAGAAAAAAACAATAGAATAGAATAAAATAGAAAGAATATAACCATCTTCCGAAATTCAAATAGAATAAATTTGAATTTGAAAAGAATAGAAAATAAAATAATAGAATAGAAAAGAAGTGTATAGCATATAAAAAAACAATAGAATGTAATATAAAGAATATAACCATCTTCCGAAATTTGATATTCGAATAGAATAAATTTGAATAGAATAGAAAAGAATAGATTTTAATAGAAAATAAAATAATAGCATAGAAAAGAGTAGAATAGAAAAAAACAATAGAATAGAATTGAATAGAAAGAATATATCCATGTTCCAAAATTCTAATAAATACATTCAAACTAAAATGGAGTTTGAAAAATGAAATAAAAGAAATGAAAAGCACCAACATTTGTGCAAACCTGTACAAGGAACACGAGAGTCCATAGGCAGACTCGGAATCAGAATTCTCTAGGGGCACATTCTAGCCCTTTACCTGCACAGTGACACCTCTTGGTTGGTAGTCGATGTTGAGGCTGCGGGAGAAGAAATCTACAAAGACCTGGTAAGAGATAACAATATTAAACTTAGACAGATACAACATTAATAAAGAGAACATCCACCTATAAAATTGCCAATAGCGGGACTTTTTCTTCATTCTGCCTGGGTCCTCTGCCATTTTCAACATTTATGTCATGGTACTGATAGCAGTATTATTGTACTGCGCATGCATGAGATGGAGGGAGCATGATATCCTGCGCCTCATCTTGTGCATGCGCTCTACGACATTACATGCATCTTTTGAAAAAATAAAGAAACTTTCCTGAGATCACAAACAACAAAGAAATGACAGCATAAGATCCTCATTAGAATGTCATTTATTCCATAAAAAACAAATAGTACACTTACATGAAATCTTGGTAATCAGCATAGATGGCAGATGAACACCTCAATGTGGTCCAGAGTGTAATGGATGAAGAAACCACAAGGCTGTCAGTGTGAGAGCCTGGTTTATCCCTCTAGCCGGCATGCGAGATCATGACCAGGGATAGGCACGGACCAAGGCAAAGTACAGACCTTAGTGAAGGACACCAAGGTACATTTCAAATTAAAACCATCAAAAAACACTCGGTCTACTCTCTGACCTATCTGTGCCCATCAGTGCCCATAAATGCAGTCTCATCTGTGCCCATCAGTGCAGCCTATGCCCATCAGTGCCCAGAGGTGCAGTCTCATCTGCTCCCATCAGTAAAGCTTATGAGTGCCCATCAGTGCAGCCTCATCTGTGCCCATCAGTGCAGCCTCATCTGTGCCCATCAGTGCAGCATATGCCCATAGGTGCAGTGTCATCAGTGCCCACCAGTGCAGCCTATCTGTGCCCATCAGTGCTGCCTATCTGTACCCACCAGTGCAGTCTCACCTGTGCCCATCAGTGCAGCCTATATATGCCCATAAAGGCAGTCTCATCTGTGCCTATCAGTGCAGCACGTGCTCATAGGTGCAGTCTCATCTGTGCCCACTAGTGCAGCTTATCAGTGCCCACCAGTGCAACCTCTCTGCCCATCAGTGCCCGTAAGTGCAGTCTCATCTGTGCCCACCAGTGCAGCCTATCTCTGCCCATCAGTGCCGTAAGTACAGTCTCATCTGTGCCCACCAGTGCAGCCTACCAGAGTCCCAGTCCCTCCCTCCTGCGACTGTCCTGGCCTGCTCCCTCAGAACTTCAGAAGTCAGAACAACACACTCCGGACATAACACAAGCCTGTTTGACTCACAGAACATATGCTCTTGTGGGTTCAAACTCTCTGGTAAGCCTCCTAGTGTTCGGTGGTGGTATTTCTCACTTCAGTCCCAAACTTTGCTCACCGTTGTGATCTCCACATGAAGTTTTGAATACATTTCACATGGAACTTTGAAGCACACTTTGGGCAACTTCTCACTTGGACTTTTTTTGACAGTTATCACCAGTCACAATGTTTTTGCCTATGTTGTTTTGAACTTTCAATATTGTTTATTGGGGTTTAGCACCCTTTGTTTGATATTTGTGTCAAACCAGAGTTTTACACAAGCGCTACGCTATTTGTATTCCTTTGTATTCCATTTTAGAGTCAGCCTCAGACAATCACTCGGCTTCTTGGGCTTGAGCTGCCTTCCTCCTGTCCTGTTCTCTGGTTCTCCCGTGGGCCGCGCTGCCTGGGCTGCCCCTGCACAGAGTCCTAGTCCCTCCCTCACAGAGAGATCACTCCACAGCAGGAGTCAGGAGACTCAGAACTCCACTAGAGTGGGTGGCACCGGCGCCGCGCCCCAGCCAGATCTGCAACACGATACAAAGACATGTACAGGAGGAGAGAGCAGAGCAAAGTCAGTTATTATAAAAAAAAAGTCTGCGGCGGCTGCGGACACTGCAAGTGGACACCTTGCCGATCCCTGGTCATGACAGCTGTCAGAAAGCCCGCCAATCCTCATCATTCTGCACAAGAGCAAGTCTACCTCGTGGCAACCCCTTTGTGTCTGTGAGAAGTGTGTGTGGGGGGGCGGTTACGCGTTTCAGAGGTTCACTCCTCCTTCATTAAAAACACCCCCAATGTATTAGTGTTACTGGTTCTCACAAAGTGTCAAAAGTGTCAGTCAGTGTCCGATTGTCCACCGTATTATCACAGTCCTGCTATAAGTGGTTGATCGCCGCCAGTACTAGTATAAAAAAAGAAATAAAAATTCCAGTATATATACACCATAGACGTGTAGCACCCTCCTAGATGGGTGCTAGGATGTAGATAGTTTAATATAGTGTGGTCTTCTGCTTAACAAGAGATTGATTGGTAAAACATAGCAGCTTGTCTGACTCAGTGCTGTTGCTGTTGCGATTGGCTCCTCTATATCCAGGCAGCCTTGGAAGGTTCTGGGTGAACAGGAGTGACCCATGCAGATCAGAAGCATTAAAATAAATGCCCTCCCAGCCAATTACAGGGAGTCATGTCCCTGAGCATGCTGGGTGCTGGTATTTATATTTAGTGAGCACATGGGATTAAGGACTTCTTTCCTCTGAGGAGAGGTCCAGTTGGGGAAAGGAGCCTGTTGCCTCTACCCAGCACAGGCTGCCATGTGGTCTTAGGTGGGTCATCTGAGGGCCTGATAGTGAATGCTGGCTTCTAGGGGGGTAGCGCTACAGACACTATAAATTTTGCTCAAACCAATCCATATACGCTTATTGTTTTTTTGTTTACCAAAAATATGTAGCAGAATACATACTGGCCTAAAATATATGAAGAAATTAGATTTAAATTTTTTATTTGGATATGTTTTATAGCAGAAAGTATAAAATATTGTTTTCTTTTTTTTTAAATGGTTGGTCTTTTTTGTTTATAGCGCAAATAAAACAAAAACCCAGAGGTGATCAAATACCATCAAAATAAAGCTCTATCTGTAAATGTAGCAAGGTCTTTTACCTCTTTTGGTCTAATGAGAACCTCCAAGGCCAAAGATAGCTGACATCCTTCAATATGTGGTGGGTTGTGAGGCATAGTGGGTGCAAAGATGGTGAAAGTCATTGGGGCCAGACACTTTTTGGATGTAAAAGAGGTTTTATTTCTTTTGACAGTCCTTTTTATATATTTTTTGGGGAAAGAGGGTTAGGGCCAGGACACCCTTAGATAGTTGCAAACTCAATTGGCAGACTCCGAGACTTCAATAGGAGGACAGCCGTGCAGGAAAAGGCCCCAGCAAGAAGCCAGGTCTGCACTTGCAGGGATGCTGTCTCCTATGGTAACAGTCCTTTAACCACTTGCTTACTGGGCACTTAAACCCCCCTCCTGCCCAGACCAATTTTCAGCTTTCAGCGTTGACGCACTTTGAATGACAATTGCGCGGTCATACAACACTGTACCCAAATTAAATTTTTATCATTTTTCCCAACAAATAGAGCTTTCTTTTGGTGGTATTTAATCACAGTTGTGGTTTTTATATTTTGCTAAACAAACAAAAAAAGATGGAAATTTTTGAAAAAAAAAAAAATCATGTTTAATAGTTTGTTATAAAATTTTGCAAACAGGTAATTTTTCTCCTTCATTGATATGCGCTGATGAGGCGGCACTGGTGGGCACTGATAGGCTGCACTGATGGGCACGGATAGGCACAGTTAAGGCGGCACTGATAGGCACAGTTAAGGCAGCACTGATAGGCACAGTTAAGGCGGCACTGATGGGCACAGATAAGGCGGCACTGATGGCCACTGATGGGTGGCACGGATGGGTGGCACGGATGGGCACTGATATGTACCACTGATGGGGGGCACTGATGGGGGGCACTGATGGGCAGTGATGGGCACTGGTAGGTAACACTGATGGGCACTGATAGGTGGCACTGATGTGCAGCACTGTTGCACTGATGTGGGTGCTGATGGGTGGCACTGTGGGCACTGATGGATGGCACTGTGGGCACTGATGGATGGCACTGTGGGCACTGATGGGGTGACAGTGGCGGGCACTGGTAGGCGGCACTGCTGCCTATTGCTTTGTGACAGAGGATCGCCGTGATCGGGACTGATGTCCCGATCACGGCCGCCG
The DNA here is from genome assembly GCF_042186555.1 of Aquarana catesbeiana. Classification (NCBI taxonomy): domain Eukaryota; kingdom Metazoa; phylum Chordata; class Amphibia; order Anura; family Ranidae; genus Aquarana; species Aquarana catesbeiana. Next base: position 684,882,745 of record NC_133326.1, read on the forward strand.
GTGATCTGTTTTTTTTTTTCCTCCTCACGCTGTCAGCGCGAGGAGGAAAAATAGCCGATTACCGGCTCTGTTTACATCACATGATCAGCTGTCATTGGCTGACAGCTGATCATGTGGTAAGGGGTCGGGACCGACCCCTTACTCTGATCTGTGATCAGGCGAGTCTCATAGACTCGCTGATCACCGAGCGCGCCGCGCGCGCCCTGCAGGGGGCGCGCAGGCCGCTCGTGCACGGGACGACGTCAATAGATCCGGCAATTTAGATCCGCGCTGTTGCTGTCATTTGGCAATGGCCCGGATCTGAAGGGGTTAACAGTTCCTAACTCAAAGGTAACAGTTCTCTCAGCTACAACTGCTCCTTGTAGTTCATCAATACTGAGCTCCTGGTCTCTCACTAGACCCTCTGATTCACTGACTCTGAATCACTTGAGCTCCTCCAAGGTTTGTGGTGGTATCTCCCTCAAGCGTCACCCCCGCTTCTCTGCTGGGTCCCTAGCTTGGCACTCCAGATACTTCTCAAGCTTCACCCCTGCTAACTGGCTCGGTCCCTGGCTGGACACACAAGGCTGCTCTGCAAGCATCTCCACCGCTGGCTGGGTCCCCAACTTGATCACCGCCTGAAGTTTCCCCATTCTCCACTGTGTCCTTTCGGTGAGAATATGGTTCCGGTACTTGCTTCAGTTACTCACTGTGGTCCCTGGTTAAGGCGATTGGTCCCTCTGTGGCAACAGCTTCCATAGTTACATAGTTAGTCAGGTTGAAAAAAGACACAAGTCCATCCAGTTCAACCATAAAAAAAAAAAAAATCGTACAATCCAATATACCCACAGTTGATCCAGAAATACCCACAGTTGATCCAGAGCTTCCCCTCTACCTCCGACCTCCGGCCGGCAGAACTGTCACTTCTGGTTGGACTGCAACCCACAGTCCCAACCCTGCGCTGCTCACTTCTGGATAGGCCCTCAGACAGCCTGGCAGCCAAATGCCCCCGGAATAGGCCCCAATCTCCAGCCTAGCAGCCTGGGGCATATGACACACATCCACCCAGACAGCCGTTCAGGTGGCACAGAACACAGATCACCTGACCACATCCGTATATATATAGGCTCTCCCAGCAGGCCAAGGAATTAAAAAAAAACCCTGCCCATTGGCTGCAATACCCCATGTGAGTTGTCCTACTCATATCTAGTACCACCAAGTGCCTGGCCACCTAGTGGTAGAAGAGAAAAATGCAACAAGGCCAAACTTAGGGAGAAATCAATAGATCTCTATCAATCAACCAGGTTAACTACTCATAGCAAGTAAATTTGTGAGGACAAGTACTGGTTTGTGAGTACATTCACCTTCTTTTTACCAAATAAAAACCATGTATCAAGGATAATGCACTAGGCCTACACGTCTTCTGTTTTCTTTAATGTTTTCAGTGACTTTGGACTTCCCCAGTCTCTAGACTGCAGCCCGATGACCGGTAGCCCATTATTTCCAGATAGGGAGGGTACCCATACCGAGATAGGTCCAACACGTCCCCACACCATATCCTGTTTACCTTCCACCATTCCAACCTTCACAACCCCCGCCACAGACTCCCACCAGTGACCACCTCACGCGTGGGAGGCGCGCCACAGCCACCAGGCCCACTGTAGCCCATCCTGGAGCCCCAGGAACCACATGTCAATCCCCACTGCTGACAAGTGAACCCCATCGGGCCCTCAAATACAGGCTAATGTTCTTCTCCAACTCGCAGTGGTGGACCACCAGTCCTCCATTACACTCCACGAACTTTGCCACTGCCTTATTGACCTTTATCCTGGTCTTGTTGATCGATGCAACCGACCGGGCCCCCCTCCAAGCTGTCCTGCCTATTATATCCGACCACACCATCACCGTCTCAGGAAAAGCTGATCTTAAAGGAAGGAAGTCCCATTTAACATCCCGAATAAGATCCCTAGAGGCCCTGATACTAAGGTCATTACCCCCGACGTGCAACAATAGCACATCCGTGGGGCCTATACAACCTAGCATAACGCTGCACTTCAGGAAGGATGCGGGACCATAACATGCCCAGAATCCCAATCCAACGTACTGAAGCCTCCTCCCTTGAGAAACCCAGGTGCCTGCCCTCCTGTCTGACCAGGGCTCTTTTCGCCCCCCAATGGACATAAGAGTTCCCCAGAATCCACATCAGGCACACCGGGCCTGTAAGACAGAAAACACAAAGGGAAACATAGACACACAAACCAACACTATTCACACCACCCCACAAAAGGAAAAATACAAACATTACCCAAAGACAACAAACCCCACAGAAAGACATACACAGACAACACCAGACAGGACCCGTCTACTCGGGCATTACCGTACCCCCAGACCACTTCCCCAACCCATCACAGTAAATAAGGGCGTACATAGAGCCAGAACCGTTGAGATTCCCAGCGACCAATACGTTGAAGAATCTGGTCACTCACATCCCCACCTCCCTGCCCCAATTCTAAAGGAATGGGAAGAATAGTCCCGAAGGAGAAACCCCCCCACCGCTAAACTCTTCTGGAAAACGGACACAAATTGATATCTTGACAATGGCGAACCATTGACATGCACAAGGAGAGAAACCCCCCGGAATGTCCTACCCCCAGCCACTCCCGGGTAACCACTACCGGGCATAACTCCAAACCAACTACCGGACCTAACACCACCCTAGCCCCCTTTCCCAACTGATCTTTTGACCTACGGATGACCAATGTGACCAATCTGTCCTCCACGGTCACGTCCAAAACCGCCAAACCCCCAACAACCGACTTTGAGGGGCTAACCAATTCACCCACCCGTAACGCCCCGAAAAAAGCTAACACAAAAGCTGTTCTGAACAACTGTACCTCAAATGGCGAAAAAAAGACCTAACATCCCCAATGACTCCGGTCCCCGGGAATCCGGCTTGCAGCACCCCCTTCTGTAATCCCTCAAAGCCTTACGCACTATAAACGCCTTCGTAACATCCTCCACCCCACTCAGCCGAAACATAAACGCAAGGCCCGACATCTTCCTGTTGACCGAAGAAACGGACACCCCTTCTTCACAGTTCTTACCCAGGAAATACAACAGTAGCTGTAGTCTATCCTCGTCGCTGGAACAACCGCCGACACTACTCAACCAACTCAAGCATTCCTGCCATACCCACTCATACACACGCCACATAGCGTCCGCCACCGAGCGCTGCACCAATGCCATCACGGTGTCAAGACGAGCTCCCACGTACACCTGGGGCACAGGACTCCCAGCTGCTCCGCCCCCGGAACCGTTGCCATTGTAAACAAGAAAGCGCATCAGCCACCTCATTCTCCACCCCAGGGATGTGCACGGCAGACACACAAATATTCAGTCACAAACACAGTAATACCAGATGTCGCAGCAGTCGTACTACCGGTAAAGAAGTTGCCAACAGGGAACTGATGGCCTTTACCACCCCCAAATTATCGCAATGGAAACGAACCCTCCGGTTCGCGAATTCCGAGCCCCAAAGTTACACTGCGAGCACTATAGGAAACAGCTCCAACAGCATAAGGTTACGGACGAGAGCAGACCCTGCTAACTCCTCTGGTCACCAGACCGCACACTGCGGCCCATCGAAGTAAGCCGCATATCCCACGACCCTGCCACATCGGTGAACAGCTCAAGCTCTGCAGCCTGGACCGTTGGCCCCAGCCAAAAGGACCTACCATTTTACTGCTCCAAAAATGAATCCCACACCTGCAGATCACCCCGATGCTCCTGACCCAGACGCACGAAATGATGCAGCGCCTTGACTCCCGCAGTTGCAGCTGCCAGGCGCCTGCAAAAAACCCTCCCCATTGGCATAATTCTGCACGCGAAATTCAGTTTTCCCAACAGGGACTGCAACTCCTTCAGCTGAACCTTAGAATGGCGAGCGACCGCAGCCACGGTCACCTGAAGATCCTCAAGTTTATCACTTGGTAACCTGCAATCCATCAATGTACTATCAATTATGATACCCAAAAACTTCAAGACCGTGGTCGGGCCCTCCATTTTTTCTCGAGCCAGGGGAACCCCAAAAACCTGAAAGATATGCTGCAAAGTAGCCAACAGAATGAGATAAGACCGCTCCCCCGGAGGACCTATCACAAGAAATCGTCCAAATAGTGCAAAACAGAACCAAGGCCGGACACGTCCTTGATGACCCATTCCAGAAAGGAACTGAACAACTCAAAGTAGAAACAAGAGATAGCGCAGCCCATAGGTAGGCACCTATCCATGAAGAACTGGCCCTCCCAACAACAGCCCAACAAACGAACAATATCCGGATGAACCGGCAACAGGCGAAAAGCCGACTCAGTTTTGGTGTATGCCATGAACGCCCCCTTTCCAAATCTCTGCACCCACCGCACTGCCTCGTCAAATGAGGAGGAGTAAGACACAGTACACAACGACAGATCGATCGCATCGTTCACTGATCCCCCCTTTGGATGAGACAACTGGTGGATCAGCCGGAATTGATTCGGCTCCCTATTGTGCACCACACCCAAGGGGGAAACCACCAAGTTCCCCAGCGGCGGCCTATCGAACGGGCCAGCCATCCTCCCCAAAGCAACCTCCTTACGCAACTTACTCCCCACCACCTCCGGATGCTTGTACGCTGATCTAAGATTAGCTGAAACAGGGGGGACCCTATTTAATGTGTTTTGAAAGGGGAAGCCCTCCCGAAAACCCAACCACAACGTCCGGGCAGCCCCCCGTGTTAGAATACCTGCTTAGGCACGGCACCATTTTTCCACCTTCCATTTTTCCAACAAGGGGTCCCTCGTAACAAATGTAGACCTCACACCGCGTCGCATCCGCCAATCTCACACCGTCTACCACTGACCCCCCTGGTGTCACTGCACTCCTACTCACCTGGAAAGATCCAGCCACTGACGCAGGAACCGCGGCCGTTGCCGCCACCACGGCAAGAGGCGACACAGCCGCCACTACAGCAGATGTCGGCGGAGCCGCCACAACGGCAGGCGTCAGCGTGGCCACCACCACAGCAAGCGGTGGCGGAGCCGTCGCTACCATTGGCGGGACCCCAGTTGGAGCCAATGCGACCGACCACCCATCCTACCTGCCACTGGACCCCAGGTCCCTACCCGCCACCAGCGCTGCCAGCAAATGCTGCAAAATCATGTCACTAGCACCCATGCCCAGGATACCCAAACCCCCTGAGAGGCCCTGCTAGCACCCATGGAACCAACCCCAGCAGCAATCGGGGCCTGCCCACACCCCACCAACAACCCAAGGGGGGAACTAACAGGGGGACGGGGGGGGACACAGACACATCAGGTGCAGTTAAAGGAATAGACAAGGACTTACCAGGCACTGCTCCAGATCCCTAAAGAGGTCCCGCCCAAACTGGCGCCGCGCCAGGCACATCAGAGTCTGAATTGGATATTTCTCCCTCAGATCGTTGGTCCCCCTGGCCACCAGGGGACGCTGTGGACGTGGAAGGACCTGGTCGCCCATCCGTGACGTCTTCAGCCCGCACCCTCCATACCTCATGGCTGGCTCCAGCACATCTCCACTGCACTCTGCCGGCTGACAGTCGCCGATCTAGCACCGCCGCCGTCACCAGGGAAACCTCTTCTTCCTCCACCAATGGCC